>NC_056747.1:725089630-725389630 GCF_019279795.1 Protopterus annectens
ACGTCATAGCTGCAGTTCTTCGGGTATAAAGGCATCAGCCAACGCCATTTTCCTCAGTGTTTCTTGCCCCAGATGCCAGATGCCCTCTAGGAAGGCTAAATTTGGATAAATGCAAATGTTTCCAAACAACATAGAGCAAATAGAAATAAACATGTATGTACATATATACAAACAAATACACCATAATAGATTCCCCCAGCTAGCTACAAGATGGGCAAATACCCTAGGAGTACCACAGAGGGGAAGGAGGGAAGGTAATCCTGAGTGCAGATGCATACCTCTCAGACATCTACATTTATGGTAGGTACAAAACTGTACTATGTCCATCAAGGATGCATCTGCAGTCCTAACAAATGGGTAGAATACCACAGCCAAACTGGGGGAGGAGGCCCTAACAAGATTATGGTGTAGTTAAGATCCCTTGCAACACAGCAGTGGCAAAACCTGCTCGGGATCTGGAGTATAAGGGTAGATTATAATGCTTGGCAAATGTATGCACGGAGCAGCCTCTAAAATGTCTTTTGTAGCCACTCCTCGTAAGAAAGCTGTAGTAGTGGCTGTAGCGCTTGTGGAGTGAGGTCTGATATTTTCTGGAGTTGCCTTTCCATGATAAGAATAACAAAATCTAATGCAATTTCCTACCCATTTAGAGATTGTCTGTTTTGAAATTGCTTTTCCTTCCATTCCAGTGGCATATGCTACCAGAAGCTGGTCAGTTTTTCTATTGTTCTTGGTTCTGTCCAGGTAGTAGCGCAATTGCCTATGCACATCCAAGGTATGCAGCAGCCTTTCTCCCCTGTTCTGTGGGTTGGGGAAGAATGTTGGTAGGTGGATTGCTTGGTTTAAAGATATTGCTTGGTTTAAAGATACCCTGGAGACCACCTTTGGCATAAAGGTAGGATTAGTTCTCATGGACACTCTATCCTGATGGAAGATAAGGAAGGGTTGCACTGCCATTAATGCCTGTAGTTCAGAAACCCTTCTTGCTGAAGTGATTGCAAGCAGGAAAGCAGTTTTCCATGATAAGTACTGTAATTCTGCTGTTGCTGCTGGTTCAAAAGGGGGAAGTGTCAACTTTTCTAGCACAAAGTTCAAGTCCCATGTAGGCAGTGGTGGCTTCCTTGGTGGCTTTACATTTTTGATTCCTCTCAGAAACTGTCTGAGTAGAGGATGAGAGAAGACTGGAGGATCCATGTTGTATTCTGCTGAAATAGCTGACGCATGAATCTTAATGGAAGAGTAAGACAGGCCATTGTGGAAAAGCTCTGCTAAGTATTCCAGGATGTTAGCTATGTTTACCAGTGCTACATTTTGCCCTTTTGCTGCACTCCAAAGGAGAAATCTTTTCCATTTCGCTGAGTAAGTTTTTCTTGTTGAGGGTCTGCGAGCTTCCAAGATAATATCTTTAACCCTTTGAGATAAATCTGGATTATTTTGTCTTATGCAATGCTCTAAGCAGCTAGCTGCAGTGTTTTCAGGTTCGGATGCAGGGTTTTGAAGTTGTTCTGTGTCAGCAGTAAAGGAACCAGGGGTAGAGGCCATGCGAGCTCCCGAGACATACTCCTCAGTAGTGGGTACCAGTGCTGTCTCGGCCAGTCTGGAGCTATCAGGATGATCCTTGGATGGTCTTCTTTGATCTTCAATAGCACCTTGTGCATCAAAGGAAGAGATGGGAATGCATATGCTGTCAGGTTTTTCCAACTGAAAGATAGGGAGTCCACCTTCCAAGCAAGTGGGTGGTATGTCCTTGTGCAGAATTTTTTCAATTGGTGATTGTGTGGGGATGCGAATAAGTCTATTTCTGGTAGTCCCCATTTCCTTGTGATGGATTTGAAGATGTCTGGATGCAGCATCTATTCGTGGGCATCCGTGGTAGTCCGGCTTAAGATGTCTGCTAGTATGTTTTCTTTTCCTGGCACAAATATTGCCTTGAGCTGTATGTTTAGGCTTAGGGCCACATTCCAGAGATCCATTGCCATCCGGCATAGAGGATATGAATGTGTGCCTCCCTGTTTATTGATATACCACATAACTGTGGTGTTGTCCGTCCTTATCAGCAAATGCCCCTGTTGGAGAAACAGTCTGAATGCTTGAATTGCCAGTTTTACTGCCAGCATCTCTTTTTGGTTTATGTGGAGGTTTAGCTGGTCTTGGGTCCATAAGCCTTGTATGCACTTGTCCAGCATGTGTGCGCCTCAACCGAGATCTGAGGCGTCTGTGGTGATAGTCTGGCTTGGTTGAGGGCTGTGGAAGGGCAGTCCTTTGTTCAATTGGCAGGCCTGAACCCACCATCGGAATTCTTGCTTCAGGCATGGAATTATTGGAATTTGGGTTTCTAGGCTGTGCTTGTGCTGAGACCATAAATTCCTGAGGTACCATTGCAACTTCCTCATATGCAGTCTGGCATGTGGGATCAATAGTATGCAGGATGCCATGTAACCCAGGGCTTGCAGGACTTTTCTTGCTGTAAGCTGGTTTTGCGTTGTTAAAGCCATGAAGTAGAGTGGAAGGTGCTTTTGTTTTTCTGCTGTGAGGGATGCCATTTGATTTGATGTGTCCAGTTCTGCACCCAAGAAAGTTATCCTTTGAGATGGCAACAGCCTTGACTTTTTTATATTGACTGTGTATCCCAAGGCTTGCAGTAGATGAATGACCCTTTTCAAGTCTTTTATTAATTTGTTTTTGTTGTCCGCTTGTAACAGGCAATCGTCCAGGTAAGGGTAAATTTGAATTCCCTGAAGCCTGCAATGAGCAATTACTGATGCCAGGCATTTCGTGAATACTCTGGGCGCAGTAGATAAGTCAAAAGGCAATGCTGAGAATTGATAATGCTCTGATCCTGCAAGAAATCTGAGGTATCTTCTGCAATTTGGTCGTATGGGGACGTGCAGGTATGCCTCCTTGAGATCTAGAGTTACCAGCCAAGACTCCTTGCCCAGCATGGGAAGAAGCTGCTGTAGAGTCAGCATTTTGAATTTTGGGACAATGAGGTATGCGTTCAGAGCGGACAGGTCTAGAATAGGTCTCCATTGATTTTCCTTCCTTGGCACCAGGAAAAGTCTGGAGTAAAATCCTTGCCCTTGTTCCACAGAAGGTACCTTTTCTATAGCTCTCATCCTTTTTAAGTTGTCTATTTGTTGTAGAGCGTTTGCCTTTTGATTTGGAGGTAGGTTTGGCATTCCTCTCTTCCTTGATAGAGTATGGAAGTGAAACCTGTAACCTTTGTCTATTGTCTGTAAAATCCATTTGTCTCCTGTAATGCAATGCCAGTTTACTGAAAATAAGGCTAGCTTTCTGCCTAAGGGTGCTTCCAGTTGTTCCCTGGTGGGCGGCTTCAGAGCCAAGTCACTGTGATTGTCCTGTGGAAGTGGTAGTGGCTGGGTCTGCAGTAGTACTTCGCTGGTTGTTAGGCTGCCACTGACGTCCTCTGTAGGCACCTCTGGATTGACCTCTGCCTCTTGTGCGCCTATTCCTGCCTCTCTGTGCTCTGTTGGTGTCTGGAAAGGACCAATTCTTGGAAGGCCAGTTCCTACTAAACCTTGGAGGCTGGACCTGTAAGAAATCCTTGACTGTCTGGACAGATTTTGCTTTCTTCCACCTTCTTCAGCACCTGCTGTGCAGGAGAGCCAAACAAATTGTGTTTATCCATGGGAGCATCTAGGAGCTTTGATTTTACATGGTCTGGTAAGGACTGCTCTTTTAACCATGCATGCCTTCTGATCACTGTACCAGTCATAGCTGATCTAAAGGAGGCCTCCAGTGCATCATAGCCGCATTTTAAGGAATGATTACTGACCTGCTGTATGTTATGTACCATTTCCTGAAGTGACTTTCTGTCTAAAGGCTCAGGTGAGGACAGTTTTTTAGATAACTGATCTAACATGAATTCCTGATACTGAATCATGTGGAATTGGCAGTTTAAGGCCTTAGCCGAAAGAGTAGCAGAAGTATAAACTTTTTTACCCCATCTCTCCAAGGCCCTAGATTCCCTTTCAGAGGGAGGGGTTTTGGCAGAGGAAGCTGCTACAGCCTTGGGGCCCTGTGAAATAGTTTCAGGATCTGCAAAAGGAGCCTTATACAAATGATTGTGTGTGTCCAGAACCCTGTAGTATCTGTCGGGCTTAGCAGGGGCCGGAGGAAGTGAATCAGGAGCAGTACAAGCATCATTAAATGCATCATCCACAACTGTAAGTACTGGAGGAATGGCTAAAGGCCTATGCTGTGGCAAATGCAAAAAAGTCCTAAGCCGTTTCCTAGAGTCTGAGAAATCCTGGCCCTGCCATTGAAATTGTTCCCTCATAGCATGCAAGGTTTCCCCAAAAGAAAATTCCTCAGGAGGAGAGGCAGAAGGAATGGAGTCCTCTGCATCAGAGTCCTCATATGGAGAATAAGGGCCATCTGGAGGGTTAGTATTTTCTGAATCATCTGAGGAGTAATCAGTAGAAACTGGCTCAGGGGGTTCTGCTCTAGGTCTCTTCTCTGGAGGGGTTGAGAGGCCCTATCAGGGTGAGACTGGGATCCCCTGATCAAAGAAATGAGATCCTCTGCTAGACTAAGCATTTGAGTGCTAGAGCTAGGCCTGTGAGAGGGGGCTTTAGTTGGCACGGCCTTGGAAGTTTTAGCTGCTTTAGCCCTGGCAAAGGCCTTAATTGACATGGATGCAGGGGGCCTAGCAGCTCCACGTGCAGGAGTAGATACATCTAGGGGAATAGTATCTGATAAATCCTGAGAAACTGTAAGAGTAGGTGGAATTTCAGTAGCAGATTCAGCCATGCTAGAAGAGGCATCGGTAGTAGGAGGCATGCTTTCGGCCGAAGGAAGAACCGCAGACTCGGTTTCAGCCGAAACCGAGACACTCGCGGTTGGCTTAACCGCGGTTTCGGCCGAAACCGCGGACAGCGAGTGCCGGTCCTTTTCTTTACGCTTTTTAGCTAAATGTGAAGTCGGAGTCTCCGACGGCATGATATAAGCAAAAGCAGAGCCGAAAAACTCCTCTGCAAACTCCGACCGACGTCTAAGCGTCCGTCGGTTGAAGGAAGCACAGGCTAAACAAGCTGCTACGTCGTGGTCTGGGCCTAAACAAGGTAGGCAGTAAGAGTGGAAGTCTTTATGAGGTATTTGTTTCCCACAAGTTAAACAGTTATTCACTTTTTCTGACATCGGCTGAGGCAAGAAAGAGTCCCCAACGGGGTACTTAGCTTTTTAGAAGTCTTCGGTAGTAGTAATCTCTGGATCTGACCGACCGGCACTTGCGAACAGCTTCTGCTTCGGGCGCCACGCGGCAAGAAAGACTGGGGAAAATGGCGTCGGCTGATGCCTTTATACCCGAAGAACTGCAGCTATGACGTCGGGTGAAGTGCGACACCAGCCGAGGCCAGACCCAGACTTTGGAATCCGGCCGACCGAAGGGCTGCCTGAGGCCAGGACAACCCATTTGTTAGGACTGCAGATGCATCCTTGAAGGACATCAGGGGGAGTTATCATAGCTTGATGAAGCAAAGAGGTTTACCTATGGGCTATCCCACTGACGTCTGATGTTGCAAAAGACATCCCTGTTCAGAGTCCACTCATGAAGATCCTTCAGGGAAAGACTTAAAGCAGTCTGCTAGTACACTGCCCTGAGAAGGGATGCGACTGTGGGCATGATGTTCATTTGTGTTGCTAAATTCCATACCTCCAGTGCCAAATTGTATAGTTGGTAAGACCTGGTGCCTCCCTGCTTGTTTATGTACCAAATGACTGTGGTGTTGTCTGTAAACACTGGAGAGGTCCTGGTTTCCAAATGTGGATTAAAAACCTGAAGGGCTTGCAGAACAGCCCTCATTTCTTTTAGGTTGATATATTCTTTCAGGAACTGGGATTGCCAATTCCCCTGCACTCGCTGAGATCCTGTGCAGGCACCCCACACCTCGTCTGAGGCATCTGTGTGGACCTGTTGAAGAGGAAGTGAGAAAGGTAGTCCTAGGTTGAGGATGATCTGTCGCTTCCACCACATTAGGTCCTTGTAGATACAAGGGAAGAGGGGAGTCAGAGTGTCTAAAGTGCTGGAACCACACAGATTTCAGATACCATTGGATTTTCCTCATGTAAAGACTACCCAGGAGAAGCACAGAAATGGAGGCCGATATGAATACCAAGGTCGTGAGCATCTCCCTTGCAAAGCAGTGGGATGCTGAGGAAAGGTCTTGGAAGTATCTGGACAGACTCAGAAAATTCTCCTAGGGAAGAAAGGCATGTATTTTCTTTGTGCCCGGTCTACATCCCAGAAACACCAATTCCTGTGTGGGGGCCAAGTGTGACTTTTTTTTTGCAGTTTGTGGCGAAACCCAGATGTGTCAGAAGGTGGCAGGTGAATTGAAAATGCTGACAGCTTTCTGGAGAAGCAGCCTCGATCAGAAGGTCATCCAGGTGGGGGGAGATTTAGATTCCTTGAGTGCAGCAGAAGGCTACTACAGGTGCTAGGCACTTTGTGAACACTCTTGGGAATGTGGAAATATTAAAAGGCAGAGCAGTAAACTGAAAATGTGAGGGGACAGAGAAAAAAACCTAAGGAATCTCCTACAAGAAGGGTGGATAGAGATGTGTAGGCAGGTCTCCTTCGGATATAAAGATACTAAGAAAGCCTGTGACTGAAAGGAAGAAGCATCCGTAGAGACAGCATTTTGAAAGAGGGTATCTTCAAATATGTATTTAGGGCAGAGATGTCTAGAATGGGTCTCCATTGCTCTTTTTTTCTCGGTACTAGAAAAATCCAGGGGGAAAAAAAACCCTTTTCATATGAATTATTTTGGGACTTGCTCAATGGTCCCCTGGTTCAAAGGGTCTTGAATAAAAGGGGCAGAAGGGAAAGTTGGTTTTGAAGAGGCAGAGGCACGTCGCTCAAGGGGTAATGCTTTCCCAAGACATGACATAGCTGTCCTTTATGAAGGAGAGGACCCATTTGTCTCTGGGAGTATTTTTCCCATCTGGTCAAAGGAGAGCATGACAGAGCGAGGGGGGGGGGGCAGTCTTTGGAAAAGAGGAGAACTGGGGTTAGGGAGAGGAGGAGGTGTGCTGCAGAGGCAGTCACAGACGTTTGCAGCCAAAGGTTGACTTCCTAGCTGGAATTTACTTTTATGGTTTTTCAGAGCATCCTTTCCTGGGGGGGAGGGGGGGTAAGGGGTTCTTTGTTTCTGAACTGCACTAGGGTCCCTACTAATGCAGGAAATAGATTTGGCTGGGTAGTTCCTATGGGTACCTAGGAACAGAGGAGAGTAGGATCTGGCTGCATTCTTTTCATGGTTTTATCTTGGTCTTGGAGAGTTTTCAACACACTGGGTGCCTGAGAGCCAAACAATAAGTCCTTGTCCAAAAGTGAATCTATAATTTTACATTTGAAATCCTTGGGCATAGGCTGATTGTGGAGCCATGCATGTCTGCGGATAGCAGATCAAGTGGCAGCTGTCAAAGAATGAATATCTATAGCATCATAATAGCACTTAATGCTGTGCCTAGCAATCTGAGTGGCCTGCGAAAGCAAGCTTTGCATCTGCCTAGAGTCAGCAGTGGGAGGAGCCAAAATAACTTTGTTTAATGAGGCCAAAGCAGAGATCAAAATACTTGGTTATTTGAGTCTGGCAATTAATTGCCCTAAAGGCAAGGGTAGCAGAGGTGTAAATCTTCCTTTCCTAGCAAAGGTGTAAATCTTCCTTCCCCATCTATCCATAGCCCTACTATCTGTGTCTGTAGGTAGAATATTAGCACTAGGGCAGCAGCTTAGAGGGCTTATCTGAAGAGACAGAAATTGCAGAAGGGTCTTCCACTGAGTTTTTATTTAGATATTTTAGGTCATCAGGAACTTTGTAAAAACTGCCTGGTCTTTTGGGAGCTGGAGGTTGACAGTCAGGGGCAGAAATGATGGACTGAAAGGCATCCTGGGGGGGGGGGGGGGGGCTTGCAATGAGGTATGCATCTGAGAGGAATAATTCAGAGAATGGTACGAGTCCTCTTCCTGCTCCTCATCTGAACAGGAGGAAACTAGCGTGTTTTTTTTTTGGGTATATCCTGTAGTAAGTGAAACCCAGATGGGGTATCAAACCTTGTGAAAAGTTCTTGCATTCTTTCTCCCCAACTGATGAGGGGAGGCCACGTGCTTAGTCTTCTGTTTTTTCTTTCTAGGCTTGACATCCACCTGGATGAGGCAGAATGTTCAGGACCCTGTCTAAACTCTACTAGAGAGCTTGGGATCTCTTCCCTAACAAAAATTTGCAGGCAAATGAGCAGAAGTCTGACGTACAATGGGTTCTATAACCTCAGCAGGTACGGAGTAAGAAACATTGGACTGCTGATCCATTCAAGGCCTCTTAAGCTTTTTCTTCAGCGGAAGAGGGACGTCAGAGGATGCAGAGTCAGCTATCTTGGTCTGTGCTAGGCATTTAAGATGCTGGGTCACGAGGAAGGTGTTAAGAGAAGACAGCCTAGACTAAGGGTTTTTGGAATTAACAATTGACAAATACAGCAGTATTTGTGATTGTGTTCTCAGCCTAGGCAAAAAAGATACTTGGTATGCAAGTCCTTGTACAGAATCTGGCTACCTCCCTCACACCTGCCCCCTTAGCTGACATCTACAACTTCCAAGCAATAAAATATAAGGTAAAAAGGAAGGTTCACCAACAGGGCACTTATCTGGATGAAATGAATGAAGCAAAGGTATCAATGACCAAACAGCGCACAGTCCAACAGTTGTATGACCTGCATTCAGGCTGGTGGTGAGTCTGAGGATTCAAGTTTGCATGTCCGTCTTTATACACCAACCCATATAAACTGAGGTCATATGTCGGAAACACGACCTAGGGAAGATAAAGATATGGTTCTCCAGTTGGACATCAGTGGTGACAACCCATTTATCAGAAATACTGCAACAATGACATCAGGACGTTTGTTTGTGTGTGTGTGTGTGTGTGTGTGTGTGTGTGTGTGTGTGTGTGTGTGTGTGTGTGTGTGTGTGTGAAATGTTATGGAAAATTAAAAGCACATGATGTGTACAGTTCTCACTACAGCATGAATCTTTGTTAAGAAAAAAAAAAAATTCACTTTAAAAAAAAAATCTTCAATTATAAAATACAGCAAGAAAGACATAACCAAAAACAACTTCTATAATTGCTCTTTCGGCAACTATAAATGCAACGTTACTAAGAGTAAGCTAAGCTCAAAGATGTGCTAGGTTCTGGCTCACTGAATACACCTTCAGTAATTGTTGGCCAGTCAAGGAGAACATCTTGCAACACACCCTCTCTGTGGCATTTCTCATGGAGTTCACTGAAGGCGAAATACATGTAGGACTAATTTTTATTTTTTTTTTTTCAGATTCACCAAAACACCTGTTGTTACCCAGTTTATCCAACTGCTCCTGAATGCCTAAAGTTTCTAAAGCAGACCACTTCAGGTATCTGTTTATATTCTCACTTTGCTGCTCTCCATTTTTACATTCATGTCAACACATTCACTCATAAAAAAAAATCTTATTTTGCTGACCCAAGTTTACATTCCCCAAATATATTTAACGGTTCCCATCTTTTCTCGAGGATAGATACATCTTGGAAGTCCGGAATGTGCAATACTGTGTAACTCTATCTTCAATACAATTAATATTAATTCTGTAGTAGGAGTGTGTGTGTTACACTAAGACATTAATACAGACTGAAACCTCCCTCTGGTTTACACCCTTACGCCACATTACCAGTGAGATTACACCACAGGACAGGTGGTGGTGTTAACTTTATTATTATTATTACTATTGTTATTACTATTATTATTATCATTACTATTATTGTTATTACTATTGCATATTATTATATTATTCTGTTGTCTTTGAGTAGAAAGCATGAAGTGCCATACTGTGGTAGTAGCTGATGGCAGGTGATAGAAATAAAACACATACGTAGAAAGAAATTTATCTGTACAAAATAAAGTGTAACCTAAAATTGACTAACAACATATAATTTAAATCTATTTGAAAAGTTGAAAGGGAACCATGCTAGAGAAAAACATGTTTCCTGACATTTGTAAAATATACAAGTTGTTATACTATTGCAGGGAGTATATGGTAATATAAAATCAGTAAATAAAACAATATGATCAGAGATCTTTATTAAATAAACAGAGCTACAGGAATGAAGTTAATACTTGAAACATGGACTAAACATGCATATCAGCTGCAATTCTTTTATCAATACTTGTCCCTTAGCCATGTAAAGGGAATAGTGACTTGTTAAAGATTTAAAATTAGGATAAACTCTTTCTGAAATGTTGTGTTAGTGAAGTCTTCTGACTGAGCTTAATCAACAAAAGTTATGGTATAAAATACAACAGCAGACAAAGTTTATGACCCATTCCTTAGTTTATTTACAGTATACTATGCAGAAGTAATGCCTACTTTTGAATATGCATCCGAGTAACTCTGTTCTTTTGTCAGTGCTTCAAATCATATTAAAAGTACAGTTGTTTACATAAACTTAACATAACAACAGATGTTTGAATGATCACTGCTACAGTAGCCTTAGCAATAAGGGTTAAATCCTGCCAAGGATATAACAGATGAACAGTTTCCAAAGCTTCAGGTCACCTTCCACGCACCTAAATTGTTAGGCAAGCTCGAGCTGAGCTAACTAAAAGGCAAGTTTGGACGCCAAGCCCTTCAGACGTTTCCTGCCAACAGAGAGAGGGAGACTGAGCCCTGAAAGGATATTACGACAAACACAAAAGAAATAGCCACAATCTGGCATAAACAACACTCCAAAAAACAAGGGGGGTGGACAGAGGGAGTGGCTACTGCAGCAGTGATCATTTGAACATGTACTGTTACTTCCATAACTGTACTATGTTCATCATACTGATCACTGCTGCAGTAGCCTTAGCTATATCGGTAGGTTACTACATTTGGGAGGTGGAAGGAGAAGAGTCCAGGAGCCCATGGGGAATGGTCCTTCTAAAGCCAACTCTAGACCTAGAGAAGGAATCAAGCTTACAGTGATTTGTAAAAGTATGTACAGAGGACTAAGTCTCAGCTTCTAGAATAACTCTAGAATCCAGCTCTTTCCAAAGTGCCATAGATGAAGCCAAGGACCTGACAGAGTGGGCCTTGATCCTCCCTGGAATAGTTTTGTTTAGGTGAATATAACAGAATGTAACAGCTTTAGACAACCATTTGAAAATAGTTATAAGAAATGAAAAACTGATCTGAATATTTAAAAGATAAAATTCTGTCAAAATAGTACCCGAGTTGTCTATGGACATCCAAGGTATGGCGTTATCCTTTTTCCCTCATTTTTGAGTAGAGGAAAGAAAACAGGGAGATGGGCAATTTGGTTTAAACAAACTCAGGTACCACTTTAGGTATGAAAGAAGGATTAAGTCTCAAATAAACCCAGTCCCTGTACAAAATGAGATAGGGTTGACTCAATACAAGAGTTTGCAATTCAACAAACCCTTCTAGTAGAGGTGAGAGCTATCAGTAAAACTGTTTTCCATGTTAATAACCACAAGTCAGCCAGGTTAACTGGTTCAAATGGAGCAAGTGTTAGCTTCTCTAACAAAATTAAGATCCCAAGGAGGGGAAAAAATTTTTTTCTTGGAGGCCTCTCATGCAAGACCTCTTTCAAAAACATTTTGACATGAAAATGCATTGAAAGAGGAGGATCCATGGGCAGACGTGCTAAAATGGCCAATAAATGAACCTTGATACATGAGTAAGGAAGGTTGTAGAATATTACCTTACACAAATATTGTAAAACCAGAGTAAACAGCTAACCCTGAATCAGTGCTGGTTATGTTGTTGGCACAAACTAGAAAACTTCCATTTGCTAATATACAATTTTTCCAGTAGCAGGCCTTCTTGCCTCCATTAGTACCTACTCATGTGCTCCATAAACAGGAGCCTAAAAGGAATTAAGACCCTATCTTCCAGGCAGTCAGTCAAAGTTGACTGGTGTCAGGGTATATCACACACCTTTGTTCTTATGCGAGTAAATACAGTCTGTAAGGAAACTTGTGGTAATTATCTCTGCCATTTCCAAAAGAACAGAGAAACACGGCTGCAGGGGACAGAAGGGAGTCATCACAGTGATCTTGAGGGATTCTTTCTGAATCTTCATAAGTACTCTGGATATTAGTGGAAAGGGTGAAAAGGCATACAAGAACATTCCTGTGCATGGAAAAGAAAGACATCTGTCTTCCAGGCATTCTTGCCTAGAGTCTGGGAACAAAATCTTGCCAACTAATTGTTCAGATATGAAGCAAAGAGGACTACTTGAGAAACTCCCCACAGATGGATCAAATATTGGAAGATCCCCCAATATAGTTTCCATTTGTGAGGGTCTGTCCTTGTCCTGCTCCACTTGTTTGCCACACAATTTTGAAGGATGCCCGTAAACTGAGATTGTGCTGTGAGACTATATCCCAAGCTAACATGGCTAGTCTGCAAAGTGGGTACAACCTGCCCCCCCCCTTGCTTGCTGATGTACCACATGACTGTGGTAGTGTCTGTAACAACATGAAGAGGTCCTGGGGACCAAAGACTATTGAGAGAGTTCTGGGTCTTGATCACAGCAAGGATGCCTTTTACATTTATGCGCCTGCGTCTGTCCTTGGTGCCCCAAACACCTTGCACTCTTTTCTCTCCTGAAACTGCTCCCCAAGCAAAATCCAAAGCATTTGTGGTGACTGACTGCTTTGGAACAGGGAGGGAGAAGGGGAGACCTGGATTTAGGAATATCTAGTGTATCTACCATATGAATTCCCTCTGACAGACAAAACAAGGAGTGTGGGTGCTGGTACCAAAGAGACTTCAGGTTCCACTGTATCACTCTCATGTGGAGTCTTGTCTGGGGTATCATGAGAATTACACAGGCCATAAGACCCAACATCCTGGGGTATTCCCTCGGAGTGACTGAAGTCTGAGTGGAAAACACTAGAAATGGATGTAGCTATAGAACTACTTTTTCTTGTAGAAGAGAAGCTCGGAATTGTAGTGTTTACTTGACATCTCAGAGACATAATCTTGTGAGAAATAGTCAAGAAAGACTTTTAACCAGCTAAAATCACAACTTGTGTAAGAGATCTCTCGACCAAGAACGAGAGATTCAGGACAGTTTGAAAAGATTCTGCAAAGATAAGCAAGTTACCTAAAAACAGAAAAATGTAGATACCATGTAACCTGCAATGATCTAACAGGAGCTAGACACTTTGTGAACACTTCTGGTGCAGTGGACAGTCCAAAGGGTAAGGCAGAAAACTGATAATGTGATCCAAACACACAAAACCTTAAGATACACCTGAAGTCTGGATGAACAGAAATGTGATAAGCATCTTTTAAATCTAGTGATTCCAGGAAACTGAATGGAGGAAGAATAGGCAATAGGTTATGAACAGTCATCATTTTGAATTTGGGCACTATCACAAACAGGTTTAGGAAAGAAAGATCCAGAGCAGGTCTCCAAGCATTTTCTTTCTTTAACACTAAAATATCCTTGAATAAAAACCCCTTTTCCCCTATGGGAAGAGGAAACTGGTTCTACCACTCCCTGTGACAGCATTTGATGAAGGACAGGTGGAAACAACATAGTCTGGTCTGGAGGCTGAGGAATTATCCCTTAGAAAGGAGGAATTTTCATCCATTGTAATCTGTAACCTTGATGAATGATCTTGTGATGCAACATCAGGATGCCAAATTCATTTTATTACAGACTCTTCAATCTTCCAGCACAGTTTTCTTTTCATGTATTTTTTTACTTTGTTTTACTATACTAATTGACTGTCAAGAAATCCAATATTTCTATGGGCAGTTACGATGATAGACACTGTCCAAAGAACAGTACAGCCATGTTTATATTTCTTATGGATTTATTATAGTGACTGGGTGGGGGTAGGGTAACTGCAGGACATGTTACCAGATGACAGCCTAGTAATAAACTATGAACATATGCAGTATAGCAATTTGAAATCCATTATTGACCATCAGTTCTTCTGCTTTTGTCAAACACACATTGCGGATGACCACCATAAGAAGTGACCTCTTTGGGGGGGGGGGGTCAAACTCAGAATGAACACAAAGGACATTTAAGCAATTAAAATGAAATTCTTGCTGCTATGGTATGGTTGTGGTGTAGATAATTTATATATATATATAAATTGTCAGACTAACAAGTTCAAATACTCTGACATTTAATCTTTCACTTTCCCAACAAACTAACATCAAACAGATTTATACAAAAAAATGGGTGGGGAGAGGGAGACAGGCTGTGTGTGAAAGCACAAGGCAGTTATACGATCACTACTGATTCTTTGTTGATATGGCTTGCCTAGCTGAAGTGCATCTGTCTATGAGAAACAAGATGAAATTTACTGCTGAGAGGTCACTGTGTCTTTTACTTTCTTTACAGCTGCATATCAGAAAGTGTCTATAGTTTTCAGTGGAGCAAACTATTCGTAAAAGCACAAAGGCCTCTATACCACCTTATTAATACCCTACCTCAAACCCTGCAGCTAACTTTACAAAAACCCTTTCCATAACACTGCCATTGCACAAGACATTCTGACACACACCAAATGCAGCATACAGTAAGAAATGATGGATTTGATGAACAATAACATAGGAAACCACCCTGCGGTGGTGGTGCTGTGGTAGCGTTGTCACCTCAAAGTAACACGTCCTGTTCAATTCTCAGCTAGAGCGTCTTCTGTGTGGAGACATGCATGAATGGGCGTACCTTCATTGAAGGTTGTGTGTCAGGGCCGGCAACTCGGCAAGTAAAAATCTCCTGCCAATCATTAGCAGACCGGAGTTTTGCTGTGGCAACAATGGAATAACAAGCCGAAAGACACAACAACAACCCCGTTAATTTTTGTCAAAGGCAGACTACGCCTATTTAACCTGGTGGACTTAATTGAGACGGTCACTAAAGCTATGGATGAGGACAAAACAGTACACACTGACTATCTCAACCTGGCCAAAGCATTTGACACAATACATCACTTGGGCATTGTAGATAAAAATGACAAAATTAGGCATAAACCCGTATGTCAAGTCAATGGATAGACAGCTGGCTCACAGAGAAAACAAGATGTTAGACTGGGGAAACCACCCCCACAAACAGAGACAGTCACTTGTAGAGTCCCACAGGGATCAGTGCTGGGGACCCTCCTTTTTGGCATCTACTTCTCTGAAGTCAAGGCAATCATCAAGGGCCTCCGGCTAATAAAGTATGCAGATGACTGCAAACTAGATGTAGTCACTGAATTCCCTAAAGACACAGATACCCTTCAAGAGGGCCTGAGACAAACAATTGGTACCAGAGCCACGGACTAAAACCTGATGCAGAAAAATGCATAATAGTATCATCCTTTAGAAAGATGTCCACCCTCAGAAATTACCACATTAACGATATATCTCTAAAAGTAGAATAAGTGGTCAGGGATCTGGGAGCACATGTTGACAGTAACCTAATCTTTGACTACCACATGTCTACAGTAGTAGAAAATCAATCTACATTGAATAACTTATAAGTAAGGTTGTGGTATCCGGGTCCAAGGAGGCCAATGTAGCACTGCACTTGGCTCTTATCATACCAGTTACTGAGTACAGTGCACCCTTTGGCATGTACCTGACCAGGCACTTGCAACAGCTTGGCAGACCACAGAAGTTACTTTAAAAAAAAAAAAAAAATACAAAAAGTAAACGGCAACTCCTGTGTGGACTATCTCAAAGCCCTATCCCTGTAATCGGTCTTCTACAGACTGCTGCATGGTGATCTATGCCTAGCCTACAAGGCATCCTCTGATCCTACACTGATGGATCTGTTGCACATCTGCAAGACAAATAGCATCAGAAACACCTGTTCTAAGGACCTACACCCCCATCTGCGAATTAACACGAAATTATGGAGGGGCATTTGTGTATCTCAAAGTTTGTCCCTTCTCTGGAACTGGCACCATGTCAAGCAAAGCTCATCCCCAACTATATTCAAATGCAAGTTGGACCAATAAATGACAAATCACAAATTTACCCATGGTTTAGCACCTATGACCCTTACTGAAAGGGGCAGCCCATGAAAGCTTTATGTATTATAAGCCTATATCATAACCTGTAAAATTCCTTGGGGTATTGACAAGTTAGCAATATTTTGGTAAGCTTAGGTAGGCTTAAAATGGCTCTTGGGTTGACAGCTTAGTAACCAACTATGAACCTATAAAGATGCAAAGCACTAAATCTATATAGCTACTCTAGCCTTAACCCTTTAACATTCAGTTATACACTTACTTCTATCTCTCTCTCTCACACACACACACACACACACACACACACACACACACACACACACACACACACACACACACACACACACACACACACACACACACACACACACACACACAGCAAACAATACCATGCACAACACCATACTCACTTCACAAAACCATGACACACTACATACTGTTGAAATAGCAACTTGGGTCTTCCCTGAAAAGAGGTCACTAGCCTAGTGGGACTAATCCAGTCAACAAAAAATAGGTAGATATACAGACAGCTTGACAAAACAGATATGAAATGGGTATATGTAAGTTGATCTCAGTCACACTAAACTGACTCACACTACCCCAACAATACATTACTTGTCCCAAAAGATAAATAAAATATGCACACTCTGAGGCATAACCTTGGATTACGCAAACACAAAAATCAATATTTTTTTGCAGGGAGCAAGCATCCCCACACACCCTGCTACTAAAATGTACCAACTCTGAGACTGCGTAATACCATGAAAAGTGCATATTCCCCAACACTAATATTAAAGCAATCTCACACCACTGTCATTCAGCTGATCTGTTGATTAAACGGTATAGTAAGGATAGCTGTCAACCATAGAAAAGTACAGTTTTGTACCTACCATAAATGTAGATGTCCGATAGATATGCAACTGCAGTCCTGACATATGGGTTGTCCTGCCTCAGGCAGCCCTTCGGTCGGCCAGATTCCAAAGTCTGGGTCCGGCGTTGGCCGATGTCGCCTCCTCCCCGACGTCAGAGCGGCTGGAGTATAAAGGCATCAGCCGACGCCATCTTCTTCAGTGTTTCTTGCCCCAGATGCCAGGTGCCCTCCAAGGAAGGCTAAATTTTGTGAATGGATAAACAGATAAAACCAAACATACACAACAGTAATAAACAGATACACCATAATAAATAACCCCAGCTGATAGGTAAGGGGAGAAAGGACCCAAAAGGGGAAAAACAGAGGGGTAGGAGGGAGGGAAAACCTGACTGCAGTTGCATATCTATCGGACATCTACATTTATGGTAGGTACAAAACTGTACTATGTCCTTCAAGAATGCAACTGCAGTCCTGACATATGGGTTGAATACCATAGCCAAGCTGGGGGTGGTAGGACTAAGCAAGAGATGGTGTAGCTAGAAGGCCCTGCAGGACTGCCGAAGCAAAGCCTGCTCGGGATCTGGAGTATAATGGCAGGTTGTAGTGTTTGGTAAATGTATGCACGGAGCTCCATGTAGCAGCCTCTAGAATATATTTTGTAGCCACTCCTCTTAGAAAGGCTGTGGATGTGGCCATAGCTCTGGTGGAGTGTGGTCTAATATTAGCTGGCACACTTTTTCCATGAAAAGAATAACAATCTGATGCAGTGTCCAATCCATTTTGAGATAGTTTGTTTGGTGACTGCTTTTCCTTGCACTCCAGGAGCATAGGCTACAAACAGTTGGTCAGACTTCCTGGTGGACTTTGTTCTGTCCAAGTAGTAGCGTAGTTGTCTGTGAATGTCTAAAGTATGCAGCAGCTTTTCCCCTTTATTTTGAGGATTAGGAAAGAAAGTTGGCAGGTGAATTGCCTGGTTTAGAGACACTCTGGATATCACCTTAGGCATGAATGAAGGATTGGTCCTAAGGGAAACTCTGTCCTGATGAAAGATGAGAAAAGGAGGAACTGCCATGAGGGCCTGTATCTCCGAGACTCTTCTTGCTGAGGTGACTGCCAACATGAAAACCGTTTTCCAAGAGAGAAATTGCATTTCTGAAGATGCTGCTGGTTCAAAAGGAGGAAGAGTTAATTTTTCCAAGACGTAATTGAGGTCCCATGCAGGAATTGGTAGCTTCCTTGGAGGTTTGATATTCTTAATGCCTCTTAGGAACTGTCTTAGCAAGGGATGCGAAAACACAGGTGGATCACAGTTGTAATGTGCTGAGATAGCTGAAGCGTGGATTTTGATGGAAGAGTATGAGAGGCCACTGTGAAACATTTCTGCCAAGTATTCTAATATCTGAGGTATGTTCATCCATGATGGATCCTGGCCCTTGTTGACATTCCAGATGGTGAATCTCTTCCATTTGGCCGAATAGGTTTTTCTGGTGGAAGGTCTACGTGCCTCTAGCAAAATTTCCTGAACTTTTTCGGAGAGGGAGTCATGGGTCTGAGTCATGGAACTCCAAGCTGTCAGCTTTAAGGTTTGCAGGTTCTGATGAACAGTCTTGTAACTGTGTTGAGTCAGGAGCAGAGGCCATTGAGGCAAGGGCCATGGTTTGGTGTGAGTTATGCTCAGTAGTAGTGGATACCAGTGTTGCCTTGGCCAGTCTGGAGCTATCAAGATTCCTCTTGGTTGTTCTGCCTTGATCTTCAGTAACACCTTGGTGATCAAAGGTAGAGGAGGGAATGCATAAATTGTTAGAGCATTCCAGCTGAAGGAAAGAGCATCCGTTTTCCAAGCTAGAGGATGGTGTATCCTTGTGCAGAACCTTTCCAGGTGATGATTGAGATGAGATGCAAAGAGGTCTATGTCTGGTCTTCCCCATGCAGATGCTATTTGTGAGAAAATGCGTGGGTGTAGCATCCATTCGTGTGGATCCAAGAAATTTCTGCTCAACCTGTCTGCCAGAACATTGTCCTTGCCCGGAACAAACTGGGATTGCAAGTAGATGTTCAGTTTCAGGGACTTTTCCCAAAGAATCATTGTTAGTCTGCAGAGGGGGTAGGAATGAGTGCCCCCTTGTTTGTTTATGTACCACATGACAATGGTGTTGTCTGTCCTTATTAGCAGATGACCTTGCTGAAGAGATTTTCCAAAGGCTTCTATTGCATGTATCACTGCCAACATCTCTTTTTGATTTATGTGCTGATGCATCTCCATGGGAGTCCATTGCCCTTGAATGCATCTGCCGTCCATGTGCGCCCCCCATCCATGGTCTGAGGAGTCTGTTGTAATAGTTTGACTTGTTGGAGGTTTGTTGAAAAGCATGCCCTCGTTCAAGTGATTTGCTTGAGCCCACCACAAAAATTCCCTTTGCAGGCATGGTATAAGTGGTATTAGGTCTTCTAGGCTGTGGCTGTGTTGCGACCACAAGCTTTTTAGGTACCATTGCAGCTTTCTCATGTGTAGTCTTGCCAGAGGGATTAGAAGAATGCAAGATGCCATGAACCCCAGGGCCTGCAGGGTCTTCCTTGCGGTCAGGTGGGTTAATTTTGCTAGGCCTTTGAAGTAAGCTGTTAAATGCTCTTGTTTCGCCTCTGTGAGGAAAGCCATTTGTAGCTGTGTGTCCAGTTTTGCTCCTAGAAAAATAATCTCTTGGGATGGCAGTAAGCATGATTTTTGAATGTTGACTGTGTAGCCCAAAGCCTGCAGCAATTGAATGACGTAATCCAAGTGTTTTATCAAGGTCTGTTTGCTGTCTGCTTGTATTAGGCAGTCGTCCAGGTAAGGGTATATTTGAATCCCCCGGAGTCTGCAATGTGCCACTACTGATGCCAGGCATTTCGTGAATACTCTGGGCGCAGTAGATAAGCCAAACGGCAATGCTGAGAATTGATAGTGCTCTGTTCCTGCAAGAAATCTGAGGTATCTTCTGCAACTGTGTCTGATAGGGACATGCAGGTATGCCTCCTTGAGGTCCAGAGTAACCAGCCAAGACCCCTTGCCCAGCATGGGAAGAAGTTGCTGTAACGTCAGCATCTTGAATTTTGGCACCATGAGAAAAGTATTTAGAACGGACAAGTCCAATATAGGCCTCCATTGTTTTTCTTTTCTTGGAACAAGGAACAGTCTTGAATAAAATCCCTGGCCTTGTTCCTGAGGAGGAACCTTCTCTATTGCTTTTATTTGTAACAGCTTTGAGACTTCTATGAGTGCCTCTGCCCTTTGAGTTTGTGGCAGGTTTGGCATGCCTTGTCCTGTTGGTAAGGTATGGAAGTGGAACCTGTAACCTCTGTCTATTATGTCCAGAATCCAATTGTCCTTTGTTATAATGTGCCAGTTTTTTGAGAATAGAGATAATTTTCCGCCTAGAGGTGCTTCTCTTTGAGCCTTGGTAGGCGGAGTGAAAGGTAAGTCATTGTGATTGTCCCTGTGGTGCAGGTGAACTACCTGTGCCACTTCTCTGATTTTGTGGTTGCCACTGGCGTCCCCTGTAGGAGCCTCGGTATTGCCCTCTACCTCGTGCGGGCCTGTTCTTTCCCCTTTGAAACTTGTCAGAGTCTGGAAAGGACCAATTCTTTGAAGGCCAATTCCTGCTGAACCTTGGTGGCTGAACCTGGAGGAAATCCTTTACTGTCTGTACTGATTTTGCCTTCTCCTCAACAGATTTCAACACATCCTGAGCATTAGCACCAAAAAGCTTCTGTTTATCCAGAGGTGCGTCCAAGAGCTTTACTTTAACATGATCTGGCAGTGGCTGTTCTTTCAACCAAGCATGTCTACGGATAACAGCCCCTGTCATAGTTGCCCTACATGAAGCCTCCAATGCATCATAACCACACTGTAGAAAATGATTACTAACCTGCTGAGTGTTATGCACCAAATCCTGCAATGCCTTTCTATCTATAGGCTCAGGAGAGGCTATCTTTTTCTGCAAATCATCCAGTAAATAATCCTGGTACTGAAACATATGAAAAAGGCAGTTAAGTGACCTCATGGCAAAGATGGAAGAGGAGGTAGCCACTCCTTTGGGGCCCTGTGAAATAGTTTCTAGATCCACAGAGTGGGCCTTAAAGAGATGCTTGAGAGTGTCAGGGACCCTATAATATCGGTCTGGCTTGACAAGAGCAGGAGGGAGAGAATCAGGAGAAGCACTGGAGTTGGAGAAAACATCATCCAGGACATCCAAAACTGGAGGGATAGCTAAAGGTCTGTGCTGGGGTAACTTAAGGAAGGTACGTAGCCTTTTCCTAGAATCAGGAAATTCCTGACCCTGCCACTTAAAATGTTCCCTCATAGAGTGGAGGACTTCACCGAAAGAAAAATCTTCTGGAGGAGAGGCAGAGGGAATAGATTCCTCAGTATCAGAGTCCTCATAGGCCTGGAAGGATTCTTCTTGGGTATCTGAATGCTCTGAATCCCCAGAGGCTTCATCTGAAGAGAGGTTGTCAGCCTGCTCAGTTCTAGGCCTTTTTTCAGCAGGCGGCTGAGAACCTCTGTCTGGGTGAGGCTGAGACCCCCGGATAAGAGAGATTAGATCTGCAGCCAGAGACATGATTTGTTTGTCAGAAGAAGGGGCCTGAGAAGTAGGTTTAGGATGGGCCTTGGCCTGGCTGGCGGCGCTTTAGCACGTGCAAAGGCCTTGATTGACATGGATACAGGAGGCCTAGCTGCCCCACGTGCAGGGGTAACTTTGTCCACTGGAATGGTGTCGGGTAGATCCAGAACTTCGGTTTCCGGAGGAAAATCAACAACCGGCACCGGTGTAGTCTCCGAGACCGAGGGATGAGTTAACGAGGTGTCGTCGGCCTGGAGCGGTTGAATTACCGCTTCCGAAGGGACCGAAGCACTCGCGGAGGGCTTAGGCATTATATCTGTGGAAGACGCGGGCCGAGGATGTCGGTCCCGGTCCTTTCGTTTTTTGGTAGTTTGTGCTGTCGGAAGTTCCGACGGCATGTTGTAAGCGTAGGATTCACCAAAAAAGTCTTCGGCAAACTCTGCCCGGTGGCTGAGAGTGCGCTAATTAAAGCAAGCACAGGCCGAGACGTCGTGGTCTGGGCCCAGGCAAGGGAGGCAGTAAGAATGGAAGTCCTTATGAGGTATTTGTTTACCACAAGACAAACAATTATTAACTTTCTCAATTTGTTCTGACATCGGCTGAGGCAAGAAAAAATGTTCCCCAACAGGGTACTTAGCTTTAAGATGACTTCGGTAACTGAAACACAGGAGCTGACCGACCGGCACTTGCGAACTGCTTCTGCTTCGGGCACCGTGCGGCAAGAAAGACTGAAGAAGATGGCGTCGGCTGATGCCTTTATACTCCAGCCGCTCTGACGTCGGGGAGGAGGCAACATCGTCGGACGCCGGACCCAGACTTTGGAATCTGGCCGACCGAAGGGCTGCCTGAGGCAGGACAACCCATGTGTCAGGACTGCAGTTGCATTCTTGAAGGACATCGGCTGCTGTACATTACCGGATATTATACATATGCATGTATGTATGTATGTATGTGTGTGTGTGTATGTGTGTGTGTGTGTGTGTGTCTGTGTATATATATATATATATATATATATATATATATATATATATATATATATATATATTGGATAAATATAGATATATAGGAACACAACTTTAAAGACATTTGACAAAGCTGACATTCGTTTTGTAGACAGACTTTGGTCAGCAAGTGTGAGAGATAGACAAGCTCAGGGATAGGGAAATATACCCCCTTCCTGATATTGCGTGATCTTGGAGCTAGTGTTTATAATTATCAGGGGGTGTAGGACAAACCCTGCCAAACACATATGGGGGGGTGCAGGGGGCTGTTGCCTAAAACATTGACACACCCACAATTCAACACCCCCCCAAGTTTTTGTGCCATCAGCACCGTTGATATTTGTGTGTTTCAATGTTTTTAAATACACCCATATACGGATCTAATTCAGTTACTGTAACATACACATGTTCATTTAACAAAACATGACTCCCACATAATTAAACGGCATTACATCAAAAAAAAATCACACAAAAACAAAAAACATTTTGCACCCGACACCCCCTACTACATACATACACCAACTCTTGAGATCAAACAACAGTGAGAAAAGGTCAAATCTCTACTGCTGTTGGACAGTCTCTCACATACACACTCCTGCATTTTCACCTAATTTCAATGATCTAATGTTCTGATCACTGGAACATTCAAAAATCTGACTTGAGACCATAATATATAATATTTCTGTACTATATGCCCTGTGTGTCTATATAAATGTATGTTGTGTGTGTGTATGTATGTATGCATGTGTGTGTGTGTTTCAAAACTTGGAACTGCAAATGGTCGAGACCATAGCATCAAAGTTTTGAAACTTTGAATGTTTTGAATGGAGATCGCCGTACAGCGCGGAACGGGAAATTTACCATTTTCATCACTGTAGTGCAATCTTGGAGTTGGCATATTTATTTATCTATCAGGGAGTGAGGGGGCTTGCCCCCTGAAAAAACAAACATTTTTTTGTTTGTTTTTATTTTTTATGACAATTTCAAAGTTCGAAAACTTCGATCTTATGGTCTCGACCATTAGCAGTTCGAAGTCTTGAAACTTCAAGCTTGTAAAGTAGATCCATATCATACACACACACACACACACACACACACACACACACACACACAAAAAATATATACATGTAAACAATGATTTGTAGCTGCCTAACTTGATGACAGTACAACCAAACACACCAGTGTGATGATACCCTACCAGATAAGAGCATCGAGATGCTCCTGGTGAAGCTAGGGAATACTAGAACATAAAGTCATAAAAGAAAAGATTTGCAACAGGTTACACACTCAATCACCAAAGTCAAATAGTGGCTGGTACTCTGGGTAATGTGTGTGTGCAATACCTGAAGCAGCTTTTAATAAAGACTGGAGCAAAATACAGACATGCATACAAGAAATTATTTGAAGTAAACTGCTACAATATACTTCAAAACTCTTCCATTCAAGGCTGTCCACTCTGTAACAGAGACTAAATATTCAGCTAGTAGACGTGAGCAATGCTCTGAAATCCCATATTCTATTCAAAGTAGACACTATTTTTTTGCATTTAGGCTAGACAGATAAAGACAAAGTATAAAGGTCAGAATGCAGAAGAAAGAATAAAATGTAACGCAGTTGCATAAACAGAAATGGGTAGGAAAAGCTAATGATTTAAAGGGCTGCATAAAAACAACCTTTTGGTTTGCATAATATTTAAACATAAGTTTACATGTTGCTAGGATTTACTGAAGCCAAGTGGTGCTTTGTTACTATAATGCTTTTGCCACCTTCACCATCACTCCCTAACAAAACTAATGTTAAAAAAAACATGAAACCATTTTTATAACCCCATTACTAAACTACAGGATTTGTGGAATAATGAGGCAGTGGTAAACCTACAACAGATTTAACTTTACCTAATCCATTACCGTATCACAATGCATAGTCTATTATGCCTTACCATTCAAATGCCATACATAACAATCTAACCTATGCCATTACCTCGTTATAATACATAATATAAAATGGTTTAGTGCTCAAATATCTCTATCAATAAACACCACAAACAGACATACACCATTGAGAACAGTTATCCCAGTTGCACCAAGCCATTACCACCACTCATAGTTAGCATGTATCCTGTCCAAATTAAAACATGCATACTTTAAAAGAGGGTTTAGTTCAATCCTGAAATCCTACACTAAACACCAAAGGAATAAATGTAAACTTATGAGCACATCAACCTTGGTATTCATAAACACAGTGTGCAGAAGTGTACAGTCGGTCACTATGTCATTTAGAGCTGAAATTCATGGACATAGATCATGGTACTTCATAGCACAATTTAGAAAAAAAAACTAGCGTTTACGAACTGCACACGACAGCACATAGTACACAGTGGTGTATTACACTCTCCACAGGCTCATAGGTAAGTACCAGCCTACCAATTTCCCTTTTTTTGCTCAAATTAACCCATCCCATTTGGTTAGAGATTGGTCTTGCCCATCCCATGGTCCATCCAGTGGTCCATAATTATATATTGCCACAATAAGACTAACTGGGATTATAACAGCTAATTTGAGGGGACCCATGCATGGGATAAAGTAAATAGGGCACCGCTTAGCAGTCTGTGGGATACAGAGTATAGTGACAAGGCTCTGAGTTAGTCCAGGTAGGGTATTATGGTGTTTAGGCCTTGTATTCTTTTAGTAAGGTATCTCTGGGGATTCCAGTTGTCACATGCATCTGGACAGATACAAGCCAAAAGGGGCATTATATTCAGTAAAGGGGGAAAATTACATCCCTAGATCCCTTTGTTTATAAGCTGTGCAATACAGAAGGACTTTCTTACAACTATGGACAGATGTTGGTCAAGTTAGGTTACTGTCCACATAAGTTCCCAAATCCTGAACAACTGGGACAGTTGTTAGAGGTTGTATTGTTAATATGGCAGTTCCCGGAGATAGATGACTTCTCAAAGGATACAATATTGAATTTTTTGGCATTGAGTTTCAATCCATGATTTTGGCATTAGTCGTTTATTTTGGACAAACATTTCTGCAGCATGGCTAAGTCATTTGGGGATTCAATGATTGGTCCTAGATTGCAGTCACCTGCAAACTTAATCAGCCAGGGCCTTTTGGTAATGGTTTTATTTCAGAAAAGTAGATGCCAAACAGAAGAGATCCCAGCACAGAACCCTGGAGGATTCCACTGGTGACTGGTCTCTTTGTGGAGGCAATTTTCCCTATTTTGATTTCCTGTGTCCTATTTGTAAGCCAACTGGCAAATTCAGCAGGTGACAAAGGGGTTTATTCCCAGTTTACTTAGCTTTTCTACTATGCCTGACTGGAGAATTGTGTAAAAAGCTTTGGTCAGGTTGAGGTATGCGATATGTACTGTTTTGCCTTAATCCATTGCTTTGGTGACCTTTTCAAAATAAAACAGGTTGAATAAGCATGACCTGCCCTTGATAAATCCAAACAAACAGGTCCAGTGTCAGAGGTTCCCTATGTCCTAATTGATTACTTCCAAGAGAAGTGTTTCCATGACTTTGCATATGAGGCTGATCAGACTTATGGGTCTGCAAATACGTGATATGTGGAAGGTCCTCCCTTATGCAGGGCAATGACTACAGCTGTTCTCCATTCGCTTGGTACAAAGCCTGTATGAACCAGTGAAAATTCATTCATGATCCTGTCTGCAACCTAACAATGTAGCACAGCTTAGTTAGGAAAAACTATATAGAAAGGCATACTTTACATGCCTTTCTAAACAAGTTCTCTCTGCTGTGCTATGCTCCACCATCAAATGTAAACTGTGATTCAAAAATATTTATTAAAACAAGACAGCCAGGCAAGGGTCACATAATATGGTAATAATGAGAACTGTTGCTGTTAGAGCTCTCACTGACAGAAGGTTTTTTTTTTGTTTTGTTTTTTTTAATAATACTGATGTACTGCTTTGTTGCCAAGTGAAGCACCATTGGACTGTAATGTCTGCAGTTCCATAGGTTACCATACTGAAACACTGGTACAGTGATAGTGTTGTGTCTTTGACCAGAGTACAGTCAGAGAGGGAGCGGTTTACCTTTGTAGTATTCAGTAGGGAACTTTGCAATTCATAAAACATGGTACACAATTTGTGAAGGGCTTTGGTATACCATTCCACTGGACACCATCCATGCTCCACTACACACAGTTTTATGAAGTGTCCCTAAATATTTATCAGCAATGAACAAATTCCTATCATAAGGATTATGAAAACCGTCATCTGTTTTCAAAAGCACAGAAAACATGAGCCACAGAAATCGTAAAATCACAGTGTGTCCATTCAATAGGAAATTTGACTCGGTTTAATATAGGCTATAAAATGAAAGTCCTGCAGTAAAGTACAGAAGAGGAGAAAAATGAACACCTTCCTTATTACTAATACCTAAAAATAGTACAGACTGTCCAAGTGATATAGTCTTAAATTATCACTGTTAAATGTACTAGTAACAGCAATGCTTCTCATAAAATGCTTTACCAAAAGCTTCACGATAAATTACTTGTCTACTGTTTTGTTTGTCTTTTTGGCTTTTCCCAGTTAGGGGTCGCCACAGCGGAACTCCGGTCCGCTAATGATTGGCAGTCGATTTTTTACGGTGCCGAGTTTCCAGCCCGACGCCCAACCTTCAGCGAAGGCACTTCCATTCATGCATGTCTTTCGGAGGCCACGCAACGCGACCGCGGGGAGGACATGCAGACTCCACACTACCAAAGTTTAATTAGTCATTACTGATAAGGGTTGAACTACATACCATATAAGCTCTTCATTAAAAAATAATCTATTAATATGAATTACTTCAGACAGACCCCTTCCAATAACTCTAAGACTAAATAAACACACTACAATTCATTAACTATGCTTTTGTTTTATTAACAAATTTTTACTGTAAGATGAGCTATAAATTCCATAAAGACTACAAACAAAGCCTTTACTCCCACCTTCCTGAGGAACGAATTAGTCATCAACTGGCTGAATAGTCAGTTCCTCGCAAATCAGATGTGTTTTGTTTGTTTGCTTGCAGGGAAGCATGTCACCCTGCACCATCCATATGGGGGGAATTACCCTGACACACCCCCACCCCTTACTTATTTACACAAACTCCTTAGCCATTCAACCACAGGGAAAAAACACCACCTAACTATCTGAACGTGGGATAAATGGTGATCCCACTGTCCCAATACATAAATGGGAAACACTGCTGGGAAGGAAACTCAAAGAGTTGTGGGCTGAGTTTCATTAAGCCGTATTTTGCTAACATGTAGGGAACTCCTATATTATTTATACCCTAGACATTTCATGAACTCTTGCAGCAAGGAGTGGTCATGTGCCAACGGCTGATATAGTATGCTTGAAACTGATCATAGAATCTGTACGGAAAGCCGCATTTAACTGTGGAAAAGGCAGACTTTGATTCGGTACTGATGCTTTTCAATGGACTGCAAACTATTTCTGGAATAAATCCTCAGTGACACACCATTATTCATGCCATACCACAAGGATCAATCTTGAATCAATTCTGTTTCCAAGTTTTGCAAATTCTATCCTCTCCTACAGGTCTACAAAGTCCTTGCTTCATGCACACAACAGATTGAATTTCACGAGGGTGCTGGCTTCCAGAAATCAAGAATGTTTAAGAGGAAGGTTACAAGTAATAAGTAAATCATTGTTCTTAGTGTCCAACACCAGGACTTCTGCTCCTTCAAGCTTGGTAATGGCTGATGTACAGCAGCTAGTGCTTGTTGACAAAGTACAGTGCCTATCCTGCAGAAAAAGTGGTTATGTAACACAGACCATTCAGTCAACAGACACTGAGCATGATGTCAAGCAAACGTGTATGCATGGGGGGAGGGGCATCATGCAGATTTAAGAGGACAGCACACAGCCTAAAGTCAGCATCAAACTCTGCTACTGAACAGTGCCCACCATCATTACCTTCCACCAACCAGTGACAAACTTTGTCCAACATGGGGACATAAAAAGTAGAGGAACCAAAAATGGGTTCATGAAGTCCTGTGGGGAAACTCAACCTTCATCAGTGTGTGGTTAACCTCTTGGGGAAGCAGAGGGGCTCAATTTTCTGAGATCAAGTTCAGACCCAGAAATATGTCCAAGGGATTCCATAGTTTGCTCTTTGATCATTCAAATGGCTCGAGTTTACCTTGGTGAGTGAAAAGTGTGGCATTTGTACCCCAAGTCTCATTCCCAAAAGCAAGTGTCATGGACACTTTCATATTATCCTTGCATCTGTCCACAGAAAAGGAAAAAAGTAATGCCCTCTGTCTCCTTCTCTCTGTACAGGATGACCACAGAGCATGCCTATGGACAAGAGGACTTTGAAACGGATCCAGGTCTGGATTAAGACCTGGGTCTGGTTCATTTACCATCGGTTTTTAAATTCTGCCTGGAATTTTCAGACATGCTCTTCAGCTGATCTTTGTACAAGGCCTCCTCCTGTCACCGCTATAAACTGGGCACTGAGAAGTTCACAGGTTCATATTAAACTTATGGCAGGAGGGCCATCAGAACCTTAGCTGCGACAACCCTTGGCATTGACAGTATACCAGTTACCCCTGGTAAGAACATTTACACATATCCTAGCCATACATTTGTCGCCCACTCAACTGTCAAGTCTAGGTTTGCAAGTGGATAGGGTGTCTGTCAAACTTTAAAAAGAACTTGGTGAGAGGATATGTTAATGTGTTCCACTCAAGTACAGAGTAGTTCGCTGACGACACTTCTGGGATTGACTGTATGGGTTTTGTTAAAAGACTAAACAGGTAGCCGCACTTTACATTTATAGTGGTAAAGCTCCCCTTTAGAAGACTGCACCTCCTCCATTCCTCTTAACTAATATAGCTAACTATGAGGTTGCAGTCCTTGAGGTAAAGTCTCCGAAGCGCAACCAAAACAGTTTTGATAGTGTGTCTTGTGTGTGTTGTTCCATCCAACAAAGTAAGCTGTATTGGTTTTCTACCAGTTATACAATTTCTCCATAACCATTTCTGCTATTGTGAAAATAACTTTACAAAAAAATATATATGATCAAATACCTTGTTGAAATGCAAATAAAGTTCAGCCAGAATCTCTGCAGTTCAAACATGAACCATAATGCTGCTTACATACTGCCACATCTCTTAAAACTGACCATATATATATATATATATATATATATATATATATATATATATATATATATATATACACACACACACACACACACACACACACACACACACACACACAAATAAATGTCCAGTAGTCTCTCCAATGACACAGTGTCATCTCACCTGTTGATGTACCACAACCACTGCAGCATCAATGACAGCATAAAACATTTCTCAACTACAACAGCAATCTATATCAGCAGATGAAGCTCCCAGAATACGCTAGTAGGAAGACTATGCAGGCAGGCTAAATACCTAAACCGTAATGCTACTGAGTGGCAGAAGAAACCCACAGTAAGTACTGCTGATAGGCTGTTACCCAACCATGATCCAACTATAGTAGTCAGAAATATCAGAAATATCAGACCAAAATGAAAAGGTACCGTATGACCTCTGCCACAAAACTGCACTTCTTACCTACTGAGCTGCTACGAATAACAATGATGGGTTACAGCAGAGATAAATATCAGATACACTCACTTAAGCAACCATCATTATCATAAGGAGCTCTTTTTTGTCCTATTTTTTCATACAGTAATGTCTGATCAAGGTCAAAAAAGACATCACAGTGTTTGTGGTTTCCTAGGATACACAAGAAATATTACCTTGAAACAACCTTGTGTTGAATGCTAAAAAATTGGGTTTGTTCTTGTCTCTGACTAAGTTTTCAGAGGGAATTGCTTTTATTATCTGAAATAATAAACACGTTTATGCAGGCCACAAGCCAATCAAGTGAATAACAAAAAAGAAAAAAAATCTTGTTTTATTCTTGACTGGTTTACCGGTTTTAGCAATTACGATGTACTCAATGAATTTCAGCCACCATCCTGAGAATAAGAGAAACAAGTGATCTTTTGTATAATCCAGAAAGGCTTCACATTATTCTGTATCTTGACAATAAAAAAAGACTGTGCTCTGGAGAGCTGTACATGGATTTCCATTACTGACACAGAGAGAGGAAAGGAAGGAAGGAAAGGAAAGAGAAAAAAGCATACTTGAGCAGTCTTGACCAACAGTTAGTAAGTTTCTTTCTATTCTCCATTACTGCAATTGGAATAATTAATTAACAATGCAAACAAACAAAAAAAAAATGCATCCCAAGAATCACAACGGACAGGTCAAGGAAAATAGCTAAAGCACAGTGAAGCACAGATGTACTCTGCCGTTAGGTAGGTTATCAGTCACCATCCTGAAGGCAGTTTTTATACTGCTCAATATACCTGGCCTTTGCAAATCTCTTCACAGAAATCCAGGTTATAAAGTACAGTAACAACAGGGCTGCAGCACAAAAACTAGAATGTATTATGCACAATGGCATACTGAGAGCTGGAGGAGCACAATTCCTACTGTGTTAACATTCAACAAAAATGATTTTCAAAACATATAGTCAGTGCCTACCTCATCATTGTCAGTCACATTGGACTCCTACAGCAATCCCATGGGCAGCTGTCACCATCCACAGAAAGGAGGAATATTACCAAGCCTTTCATCCACATCAAAGGCACACACCACACCCATACCTACAGATAATTCTGAGTACTGGTCCGACTACCTCTTGCCTTTGGCACATGGGAGGAAACCAAATTACTCACAGAAAACTCATGCAAACACACGGAGGACATATGTGGCTTTCTTCACATGCAAGCTAAAGCTTTACAAGGTATGCATGCATGAGGCACAATCACAAATAAAGACAGTTTTCTGAAGCACTGAGAAGAAGAAAGGAAGTAGTTCACAGCACTGCGTACTGTGATTTCAAACGCATGGATGGTACCCTTAGTTATTAATGCAGCAGACATGGAGCAAATACTGTCATCTCAATGCTGCAAAAGATGCATCATCCTCAACTCTCACTTTTCTCAAAATGGGACATTAAAGCGGTACTGCAATCACGCATACTGACCAGGGTACATCAGTACTTTCATAAACTGATATTCTCTTTCCTTGATTATACCACCAAAATGGGTGACCTCACAAACCACTGGCACACTTAGTGAAAAAAAAAACACTGCATGACTGACTGACTACCTAAAAACAAATGTTTCCTACCTTGGTGCCCTGCATTCCTCTACATCCAATTGCTCAAAACAAGCACGGCTTAGGAACCTTATCAGCATATAATTTCTAAATACTTTCCCAGCTTCCAACAAGTCATACAAACAGTACCAGATCACAGCATTCACTGCTATAACAACCACAGTATGGGGCCCTACCCCATTTTGCTGGAGTAGGAAAAGTACTTTACAACATTCATAGGAATAGTTTCTGCAACTACTAATCTGAACTTCACTCTCTCTCTCTGCCATGTGACAACAAGGATATAATATGTCATATCCAGTTCACATTTTTTAAAACTGTTCCCCTAGGTTGCAAGGATGTTTTTGTAACAATTCTAATCCATGTGCACAGCTTTACTTTACTCCGAAGTCTCCCTTTGTCACAACAGTCCTGCAAAGAAAACAAAACTCCTCTTCTCAGAGCAGAGGGTCGCTGTGCTGCTAAAACTAAAAAAAACTAAACATCTTTTTTTTTCATAACTCCTCCAATTCTGAGTGAAAGCTGTTCCAGTTTTAACCTCATGTACACCATAGGTAAAGCTGGGTCACTTGTGACTTGACAGTTAATGAAATGCAGCACATTGGTGTCTTTCCTACTAAAGCTTACTGCTCAGATCCACACTTCAATCAACACAACAAAGGTGGAGCACAGAAGAAATTGTCATGTTTTCTCCAAGCCTGATGAAGCACAAACTGCAGTTTTACTACACCACACCTTATTCTTCTGCTACAAAATGTAGTAATGCAACAGTCCTGATTTCTCAGTTTATAAATTTCATGTTCACAGAATATGTAAGGAGTTCTAACATGTTAAAATACTTCCAAGTATTTGAACACATACATAATAATTTCATGCGGTCACTGTCGAGATCAAATCCTTTCCCATTTACAAGACAGTAAAGTACAGCATCTCTTTAAAATGCTACATCATATATTTTAACTGCACGCTGAAAAATATAGATATTTGACTGTGCCACCGATTTATCAAAAATAAATGAAATTATGGCTTCACTAGACATTCAGTACACTGCTGTACTAAACAAAACACATTTGTGTGTGAGTTTGTGTGTGTGCATGTGCGTGTGTGTACATGTGTGCACGCAGCTAGGGTAAACAGAGTTAATCTCAGGTTTTCCACTCAGGCATCTTCCTACGGTAGAAAATGGTTTCCCACTTGATTTGATAGTCTTAACTATGTAAAAGAAATGCTTGTGAGTAGACTTTGTAACAGACACTTGTGCAACTCCAGTAAGTAAAGAAATGCAGCTGTCAGTAATACTGAACAGTCCCATGCATAGTTTGCCATTCTGTACGATCATAAACAATTAATCAAACAACTCAGTCAATTTTTATTAATGTGCTTAACTCTAAGCACAAGAAAATGGAAAAACACATACAAAAGTAAACAAGTAACTTAACATGGGCTTTGCATTCTAAGAATAGTCATCATTACCCATTTGAAAAAATGTACCTACTAAAAAAAAAAAAAAAAAAAAAAGTTTAATCAGGAGGTAAGTAATACCTATGTGGAAAACCCAAGATAAAATAGCTTTTCTTTAGGATCAAAAATCTGTACCTGGTATCTGATTGGCATGAAATCTGGTGTGCTGTCCAAGGTAACCTATGACAAGAACAATGGCAAATGTGACAGGAATCAGATGACTTACACGGGATAAAATGTTTACAACTCTTAAGACAAGGCCAGTCAACAAGGACATTTTTGACAGAATCCTGCTAGGTCCTACTTTACTGTAGAACAAGTAAAATACTGAGAATTTTGAAAGTTCTGTCCATTCTACTACTGAAAATGCCTAATTTATATACAAGACAAATGGCTGATATTTCATGAGCAACCTGAACTGACAGTTATCGAGGTGTTGACACGGTTACAGCAGACAATGTACACAGCTCAAACAAATGGACAAGTACAACTTTTTAGGAGGGCAATCTGACCACCGTACTCACTCACTATATTAACACTGGGGAGGTACACTGGTCCCAAGGTCCCCTTGCAGGCAAAGCCTGGACCTTAAAGGCAGTCAAACAAAAAAATAGATACAGCAACTGAAAACTGCAGAAGAACAAAATTAGTCAAATATATAAGAAAAATAGCAATGGTAAATAAAACAGAGCTGTATACACAGTTTCCAAGTACAGCAAGACTATATATCAATGGTAGATGACAAATACTTAAGTTGCAGTTTTAATGTACATATGTAATTCAAAGACACTACAAATGAGAACTTCACAGTGACAAAAGACAAAGTAGTGCTGGGACATACACAGAGGTGGTGTTGTCCTGGGTTTTATCCAGATTTGCAAATTAATATCCCATAGAAACAAAGCAAGAGAATATGTGCAAGAAAGCACACTTACGACCCTATACACACTCAGAATCAAAGCTAGGCATGAACAGTTCAGCCAAAATAAACATGCTATGTTTAATATAGAGACAAGAGTCCATAACAGTCTGATAACTGTGCAGAGGAAAGGAAGTAAAACATGGTACGGGAGAATGTATTTGGCTTCAACGCGCAAGACGGGGCCACAAGTCTTGAAAAATCATTTTAGTGCACTGTGCCTTCCTGATTCTAGATCTATGGCTCATTTACAGTATTTTGCTGCAGACTATTACTACAACTTTTTTGTACACATTTATAATGGCTTCTGTGTGTAACTTGCAAGTGTCAAGACTCCTGCTGCTAGCTAATTTAGTATTAATACTTTTATCAGCACTTCAGTCCGGCCAAGTTTTTTCTTAGTACTATAAATCACAATGATTCTTTATACTTCTCATTCGAGACCGTATGTTTTTTAAGGGATGGATCTGAAGATGATTATTCGAAAGTGATGGGACCAAACAGATTTTTTAGCCAACAGGATGGACTGGTTAACTTATAATTTCAGACGTCCACTACTGATGTTTATTTTATGCCACTAGGTAGGTTTAGAGGGGTTTGTCACCATGTCTGGTGTACTAGCCCAGTCCTGACTGGTCAGAACCACCTGATATGCAAATAAAGAGATAGACTTCTTGATGAATATGAAATAGGTGAGCTTCCGGCCACTACACCTGGCACACCCCCAAGCCCACTGTTAACAAGTATATACAAGTTGCATGTTTGCATGGTTTATCACGTTTTATTTGACTGTAACAAAGAATCCATCTATCTTCACAATACAGGATTTTTAACTTTAACTTGAGAGTTCGGAGCATTTTTTGCTCAACATTGCTCTAACAGTAGCATTCCTTTTACAGCTTCTTTTTGCAGGTTGTTTTCCTGTCTTTGCTCCTCCCAGGATAAGGCAGGCTTCTTAACAGTGAGGTTATATAAGGCTACAACCTTAAGTTGTTCTCAGGACTAGCTTTTTATCTCTTGTGTTTTACTTTCATTTGTCCCTTTCCAAGTGAGGGTAGGGTCGTGTAAGTGATTACTCCTACTTGGGTGGCTTCCTGAGCTCACCTTTAATGCATATATTACAAATACAAGATGTTATATGCCTTCAGTGTCACAAAGTGCCAGTTTGCATGATTCTGAGCTTCCGCAGTGGTTCTTGTACTGCCTTGTGGTCAGTATGCTTAATAAAATAATGGATTACCACATTTCCTTACTAAGTCGTCATTAAAAATAACTGCAAATCATCTACATTTTGACAGTAAAGAATTTTTTTTACTGGCAATATGCCATGACAGAAATTCTGTGCTTTAAAGCAGATGAAGGTCTGGATTCACATCCAGTGATGACCTGCAGTGAAATTTGTGAGGATAGAGTAGCATTCTTAGACGCATTTTGGTGCTGAAAAACATGTTGTGGTATGAAGGCTTTATAATGAACTCTGGAAAGATGATGGTAATATGACCTTTTAAAACATGGCTTCCAGAAGCAAGGGTCCATAGTACTTCACCATCACTGTTTCACATGATGTGCGATTCTCAGTTTCCACTTTGGCTTTTGTGTTAGTAAAGTACTCAGAATACAGTAAAATCCTAGCATATACTCAGTATCTGATTTACCTTTGTGACACATTCAGCCTATATATTATATATGTAGGGTGACAATATACAGACTTGTTGTGCTTTCCCAATCTTGAACAAGTCCTTTGTTCCACATTTGGCTTTAACTGTTGCTTCTTTTTCTGCATACAGATTTATCGGGAAGCAAATAAAATGGCCCATTATCCCCATTTCTCTAGGCACTTGCCAAAGTTTGTTATGGTTCATGCAGTCAAAGGCTTAAGAGTAATCAATAAAGCAGAAATAAACACTCTGGAATTACTTTTGCTTTCTCCAGCATCTAACAGATGCTGGTAATTTGATCTCTAACGCCTTTGCCCCTTCTAAAACCAGCTTGTGCATTCTGCCACTTCTTTGTCCATATACTGCTAGTGTCTAGCCTGTAATCTTGAACATTACCTTGTTAGCACATGAAGCAAGTGCAATTGTTTGACAATTTGAATATTCAGCAAAACTGCCCTTTTTTGTCTATAATATAAATTGACCTTTTCCAACCTGTTGACTGGCAGCATCATTTTAAAGAATTTTAATCGATTCATTTGTAATGAAGTAATCTTCTGCTGCCTTATTGCTGGCAAGGTTTTCTACGGCTCATTTAACTTAAGATGCTAGATACTGCATGCTTAAATGTAAAAGATAGGCAGTCAGCATTAACAGCACACGCAGAAGTTACTTTTGCATCAGTGAAGGTACACCTAAAGTGCATTTTCAGACAAAAGGCATTAGGAACTGCAAAAGGTATTAATGTAAGCCAGGAGATGGCTTACTTCACAGAGCAGAAATTAAATAGCAAGGTGGGTGCACAAAGGAACAACTTGGTGAGACTAGCATTACCAGACATGCATAAACGAGATAAATATGATAAGAGATCCAAACATGCTGTATATCACAGCACCTATCACCGAGCTAAAGAATGTCTAAACAGGGGCAACATAACCTGACCTGCCAAACTGTCATTTTCAAATTAGGAAAAGTTTACAGTATATTATTTTGCGACAGCTATATGTGTCTACTACTAAAAGCACACATACAGAGTTAAAAAAAAAAAAATGGTTAGAAAACTATATCAACATCCTGCTTCAAGAGTGAGGTGAGAAGGATAATGAAAACAAACACATCTAAGAGCAGAATTTTAAATCTGGGAGATGGAAAAGTAATTTGTTCCACCAAGAGACAGAAACTACCCACAAAAAATAAGTGTGATACTGCAAAAGTAGTAGTTCCAGTTCCATATCTTTCATGCTGAGTAAGATATCCTTAAAATGAGCAGGAACAGTCCCGGACAAAGAAATGAATACAGTGGTGATGTTTAAGCAACCGGTGACTCTTGAATTCATTGGCTCTAGACATCATTGTGGCAACTTTCTGGGTAATGGTCTTAAGGAAATTCTTTGTGAGAATAAGGTCATCAGTTTCAGACGAGGGAGAGGAATCAAACAATTATAGTCTGTTACCAGCTACTTTCCACATTCACTGGTTCTACCAAACCCACCTTAACATCTCCAAGGCTCCAATCTACCCACATTTGGGGCACGTAAGCAGATTTAAGGACTCTGGTGCAGAGTCATTATGCTGACATTTTTGCCCTAACCTGCCCCTTCACACTGCGCATGCTCATTGAATGTGCAGGAGTAGACATGCAATGCGGATGCACTGAAATAATGTCCCACCTCTGTGGTGACTCATCATTGCCCCCATCCACTCTCCTGTAATGGCAACATCACCTTGTGTGTTCCCAGCCTCTACCAGTATAACCTTCCTTTATTGCCAACATCTCAAATACCTGACCTGACAATGAAACTTGGGGCTCACCTGGGCTGCAGTCAGGGCATTGTCTTTTGTAGTCCGAGTAAAATGGCACAGCTGCTGTAAATTTACATGAATTGGAACCTGGCTCCAGATACCTTCATGTCATTGATAACATTTAAACATTCCGGTGCCAAAAAGCATTATGAATACAGCCCCTGACTATATTTTATAGCAATCAGAAACTGTGAAAAAATTTGTTCACTGCTAGATAAGTAGGCATGGTCCACCTCAGAAGTTACTCAGTGATAATGGTGCTGAATTCAACAATGAAGAGAGTACAGTTGCGTAAATCCCACTTACCTGTAACGGTAGGTGTTACAACTCCTCACTGCCTTAGTTGCATTTTAGGTTATTCTGCCAAGGTAACCTTGGACTGGACAGCTTTCAAAAGCTCAGACTCCCGTGCCTCCCTTTTCCTGGGACAGCTGATTAGGCAAGCATATCCTGAGAAGGACGCCTTCAGCTGTCACAGGAAGCGAGTGTTCAGACTTTTTTGTTTCTACAAAGGAGGACAGGAAAGTACCTGAAGCCAGAATCATCTATCAAGAGTAAATTCAGAATCAGTCAATACCATATAAAAAACAAATCCAACAACAACCAAATCAAAGACGTTGAAACAACCTTAACTATGCACAACCTGGGAAATAGAGGGTGGGTGCTGCCACTGAGGCAGTGTGGAATTTGAACATCTACTGTTACTACAACTCTCTGTCTCTGATTAACTTTCATGATGCGTGTATATCTTTGTTACTTTTCTTTTCTTCCTTTCCCTATCGACCTCTTACCACACTGCACTATCTTATCAAACACCACCACCCACTTTTCTCATCATTCGCATTACAAGCAACTTCCTTTACTCACAGGTGATCTCTCCATCTCTCTTTCACCTCTCACCATCACACTTCAAGACTAACACCTTTCCAAACACCTCACTCCCCTCTACTTTGAAGTCAAGAAGAACTGACATCCTAGACCTCTTCACACACATCATTACTTTCATGGGTACACTTCCACTGGATGGGGACATTCATCCCAATCCAGGTCCACCTGCCTCTGCCTCTCACACACACACACTCCTCACACCTCACTACCTCTCACCCCACACCCCATCATCTTCTCTTAAAACATTAAATATGTACACTCTAAATATCCAAAGCCTCGTAAATAAAATCACAGAACTGCATTCCTGGATTGTTAGCATTTCCCCAATATCTTAACCCTGTCAGAAACCTGGTTAAAATCACACATTACAAACACCGAAATCCTGCTTCCAGGTTACAATATCCTTTGCTCTGAAAGAATCAATAAATGGCGAGGAGGTGTTGCCATCCTGTACTCTAACCAACTTAATCTCTCCTCACTCTCTATTTCTATACCTAGCTTTGACCTGCCGAAATTCTTATTGTAAACTGTCACCTTAACTTACGCAAATAATTTGCCACTGCCTCCATCTGTATCCCTCCAGGGAACAATATTCCTATCTTTGAGAACATCCTCTCATGGATCACTCAATATATTCCATATGAAACCATTATCCTTGGTGACGTTAACAAACTGGACTAAAGTTACATCCATATCTCCTAGTCTCAGCATCAATCTTCATGGCTTCCACCAACTAATATCCTCCCCTACTAGGACTAACAAAAACTCCTTTACTGGTCCCACCCTAGACTGGATCCTCACCTCACAGCCCAACCTTTATAATAATCCTGGGACGCTTCCAAACTCTCTTGAGTGACCATTCTCCCACCTACAACCACAGATTCTCCCAGCACCCACCTAACGACCACCTCTATAGAGACTGCCGCAAACTCACCCACTTCAATCCAGATTCCTTTAACTCTAAATTGTCCAGCATAAACTGGTCCTTGCTTCATTACCTCCCTCTCAATGAAGCTGTTAAATCTTTCAATCAGATATTTCTAGACATACGTAATTCACTACCACCTACCAGAAAACTCAGAATAAAATCTAACTTTACCCCTCGCCTCACAAAACACACCCATTCTATTATGCACAAGAGAGACAGTGTATGGAAAGCTTAGATCAAAAACAAATCCCCTCCCCTACTCCAAAACACAGAGCTCAGAAACCTCTGAAAAAACTAGTCAACAATGATAAGAAAAAAATATTCTGCTCCTCTCAATCCAACCCACATAAGAATCCAAAAAACATTCTGGACAACCATTAATAATCTTTATCCTGGCAACCCTACTACTCCAAACCCCTTCCCACATAACTCTGCCACTGAAACAGCCACTCTCCTAAACAACTATTTCATTGAAACAATCCCAAAAACTAAATCAAAATAACACCTCCTCTATCACTCTTTCAACACCCAACAAAACACCTTCCAATAGCTTCTCATTTAAACCAGTCCCCACACCACCTTCATCAAATCTCTCTTGACTAACCTCAAACCTTGCTCCCCCTCCTCTGATAAATTACCTTCTTACATCCTTAAAGTTGCTGCAGAATCTATTGCCTACCCTATCTCCTTAAATATAAATCGATCCATTACCGAACCCCGTGTCCCAGACATATGGAAATCATTCTTTACTATTCCACTACACAAGGGTGGAAATTCTACTGACCCTTCTAATTATAGGCCCATACCCATCCTGTCCCCCATCTCCAAAATTCTTGAGAAGTGCATACACACCCAGTTACTCAAACACCTGCTTGAAAAATAACATGCTTGCCTCCACCCATCATGGCTTCAGACCCCACTACAGTACTTACACTGCACTTCTTTCTTTCAGTCAAACAGTAGCTGAGGCCCTCGACAACAACATGCTGATCTCCTGTCTATTCCTTGATCTTTCTAAGGCCTTTGATACTCTCATCTAAACTTTTAACTAAACTCTGACCTCAATCTTTCTAGCTCTTCTGTAAAGTGGTTTTCCAGTTACCTCTCCAATAGGAAACAATCTGTTTGCTGGCAAACTTTTCCCCCTTCCTTCCAGTCAAACAGGGGTTCCCTCAAGGATCAATCCTGGGCCCCCTCTTGGTCAATAGTTTCACAAACAAACTACATTCTACTTGCAAGCTTTCAACATTATAACAATATGCCGATGATTCGACGCTCATCACCACCACCCATAGTACTCCTAATATCCTAAAATAAGTGTAAGCAGGATGTATGCATATGTATTATGTTCACCATAACCGCTGCCTCGGTGGCATTTTAGATAGATTCCTATGGCTTACCCTAACTGGGAGGTGGAAGGATAAGAATCCAGGATCCCCTAGAGAATGGTTTTAGCAAAGCCTGTTTTTGACCTTGAAAAGAAATCCCATTTGTATTGCTTTGTGAAGGTATGAACAGAGAACCAGGTTGCTGCCTCTAAAATGCTTCTACAGTCCACACTTTTCCAATATGTCAATGGACAGGATAAGGTCCTAGCTGAATGAGCCTTAACCTTGGCTGGAAGGGATTTAGCATGGTGAGAGTAACAGAAAACAATGGCAAAGCACAACCACTATGCAGACATCTTGTTTGGGGGAGAACTTGGATACATGAAACATCCTAGATACTTCATGCATTCATTTACCTTTGGAGAATGTGCAGCCTGCAGTTAGACACCATGAATGGAGAATGAATGTTCTCTTGCAAGGTGTTAATGTACAGGTAATGCCTGCTGAAAAATAAGTATGTCACTTCAAGGCAGCACATTAAGCTGCTGTGAAGCTTGGACTATAAATAAAGTTCTCACCTGCCATTATTTTATACTTATTAAACAACACATAGGATCATAGGATTTCATTTTGGGGATAAACATTTGGCTAGGCTTATAAGAGCCCCAGGGCCATTAGCCTTCCTAATTAGTGAACATAAAATTAATACAAAAATAAATACATTAAAATACATGAAAAACGTGTGTGAATGATTGTCTGTGTATGTTTCTGTCTGCGTGTAAGTGTGTGTGTGAAAGTATAAGTGAGAGAGCGAGCGGTGACTGCAACAGGTAGCCTTTTGAAGGTACGAAACTCAATGCATAACATTACTGACTGAATTCAATCCTCATTTTTTATCTATGAAATAATTATACAGAGAAGCAGTACCTTCTAAATCAGGGACTGTAACAGGAATGGGAGAGGGGATGTGGATAGAGAGCTGCAATACCTTGTTGTGCTTTTATTTATTCACTTTTTTAAATATGAGACAAGGATAGATCTCAGAATGATGCTCGTGTGTATGCGTGTATATATTTGCTTCTAGGTATGTGTGTGTGAGTCTTTCTTTTCTCTGTCTACACTTCTGAATGTCTGTTTCTATAAGCGGGAATGTCTGTGCATGCTTCTGAATGCGTGTGTGTGTGTGTGTGTGTGTGTGTGTGTGTGTGTGTGTGTGTGTGTGTGTGTGTGTGTGTGTGTGTGTGTGCGTGTGTGTGTGTTTAGACATTAAATGCTTACATGACAGATTTTAGATGCAAAATACTCCCTCCAACAATTACATATACTCCATCAAATTTGAAATATTAGGTGAAGAAACTATTTTACATCAAAAACTCATAAAAAATTACATATATAAAACAATTTAACAGCTAGCCCATTCTCCAGGTGTGACAATGCCCTCCAGGCTATGTATTATTGTGGAAGTTAACGCCCTTCCAGGTGGTGTACAGGCCTTCCACCCATGGCATCGGGCCTCAGACCATCCCTGGGCATGCATTACTTCCACAATGACACATATCATCCTTCTGTTTAAGGAATCTGTGTAAAATGGCCCAAACAGCAATGCAGAAAGTACAGCTGTGTACACTTACCATAAACGTAAATGTTCGAGTGTATTCACTGTTGCAGTCCTCACATATGGGTTATACAGCTCCTGGTAGCCCACACTCGGCCCGAATACCAGAGTCCTTGGTATATGACGTTGGCTGCCGCCAGTTGTAAAACTGACGTCAGTACGTCGGGAATAAATGGTGGCAGCCTGACACCATTTCCTCAGTTTTTCTTGCCTTAACTGTCAGGAGTCCCCAAAAGAAGGCTAACCCAGGAATGGTAGCACCCTGGACATGTCATACAAAAAATAAAACTCTATAGTCTGTACCTTAGGAAAAAAGAGGGAATGGAGGGTGGGAAACCAGGACTGCAACAGTGAATACACTTGAACATCTACATTTATGGTAAGTGTACACTACACAACTGTACAATGTTCTTCGTGTTTCACTGTTGCAGTCCTCACATGGGGTTGATTCCCAAATCTCAGTAAGAAGACAAAGGGGGGAGGAAGGATCACAGATTAAGGGTTGTTAAGGAGGCCCTGCAAAACTGCAGAGGCAGAACCAGCCCTGGATTTAGAAAACAAGGATAGATTGTAATGCTTTGTGAAAGTATGTACAGAAGACCAAGTAGCTGCTTCTAGAACGTCCTTAGTAGGCACGCCTCTCAGAAAGGCTGCAGAGGTACAGGCTGCTCTAGTAGAAAGGGTCCCAATACCCTGAGGGGGAACCTTCCCATGCTGCAGGCAACAAAAGTGAATACAATGAGTAATCCATTTGGAGATGGTCTGTTTTGAAATAGCTTTACCCTGAGCCCCAGGAGCAAAATTAACCAATAACTGTGCAGATTTTCGAAAGGATTTGGTCCTGTCTAAGTAAAATCTCAGGTGTCTATGCACATCAAGAGAGTGCAGAATCCTTTCCCCTTTATTTTCGGGATTGTTGAAAAATGTAGGCAGGTGAATAGACTGGTTAAGGGTTAAACTGCAAACTACCTTAGGCATAAAGGAGGGATTGGTTCTCAGAGAAACCCGATACGAGTGAAAAATAATGTAAGGTTCTACTGCCATTAAGGCTTGCAGCTCAGATACCTTTCTAGTTGAAGTAATAGCTAAAAGGAAAGCAGTCTTCCAGGATAGAAACTTCAAATCTGCAGAGGCAGCTTGTTCAAAGGGAGGCAGAGTAAGTTTTTCCAGGACAAAAGTAAGATCCCAAGCAGGAGTAGGAGCTCTTCTGGGAGGTCTAAGATTACTAGCTCCCCTCAGGAACTGTTTCATCAAGGGGTGAGAAAAAAATGGGTTGCTCAAAAGAACAATGAGCCGAAATTGGTGAAACGTGAATTTTGACTGAAGAAAAGGAAAGTCCACCATTAAGCAATCCTGCTAGGTAGTCAAGAATGAGTGAAAGAGAAGGATGAGAAGAGTCTTCTCCTTTAGCCAGCATCCAAGAGCAAAATCTCTTCCATTTATCTGCATAGGATTTTCTGGTGCTAGGCCTCCTGGCCTCATGAAGACCTTCAACCACCTGTTGAGAAAGATTTAGAGTATTAGCAAGGCAGTTAAATGAGTGTTTGAAGATTAGGATGAAGGAACTTTCCCCCTCCCTGAACCAACAGATCTGGTACCAGAGAAAGATGCCAAGGCTGAGCCTGGGAAAGGCTGCGAAGGAGGGGATACCAATGCTGCCTGGGCCAATATCGTACCATCAGAACAGCCTTTGTTTTTTTGTCTCTTATCTTTAGCAGCACCCTGGGAAAAAGACGCAGAGGAGGGAATGCATAAACTGAGAGATGTGTCCATGGGAAAGACAACGCATCCGCCCTCCAAGCTTTGTTGTGAAACTCCCTGGTGCAGAAGGTTGGAAGGAGATGATTGGTGTGAGAGGAGAAAAGATCCACTTGTGGGGTGCCCCAATGATAAGTGATGTGATGGAAAATGTTCCTGTTCAGTTGCCACTCGTGAGGATCCAGAACATGTCTGCTCAAATGATCCGCCAAGGAGTTTAGCTTCCCTGGAAGATACTGGGCTATTGGATGTAAGCCCGTGGATGCTGCTATGGACGATAACCTCATGCTTTGTTTGCACAAGCGGTAAGAGTGAGTCCCCCCCCCTGCTTGTTGATGTACCACATGACTGTGGTATTGTCTGTCCTGATCAGCGGAGTCCCAGGGTAGAGTAAGTCCTTGAAAGCCAGCAAGGCCTGCTGCACTGCCATCAATTCTTTTAAGTTTATATGCAGATGAATCTGTTGGGTCCTCCAAGTCCCCTGTATACCCCTGCCCTTCAGATGAGGCCCCCATACAACATCTGCGGTATCTGTGGTGAGAGTCTGGCTGGCAGGCAGTGGGCGGAAAGGCAGACCCTTGTTCTGAGAACAGGCTGTCGCCCACCAGACAAAATCCATTTGTAGACAGGGAATCAGGGGAAGAATCAAGTCTAAGTCCTGTGTGTGCTGACACCAAAGACTCTTGAGATACCATTGAAGTTTTTTCATATGCAGCCTTGCATATGGGATCATCACAATACATGAAGCCATGAACCACAGTGCTTGCAGGAATTGCCTTGCAGAGAGCTGGGCCATGCTTGCCAAGTTCATGAAGTAACCGGAAAGATCTTGCTTCTGTTGAGGGAGGAATACCATCTGGGTGGCTGTATTCACACTCGCTCCCAGGAAAACAATCTCCCTTGAAGGAACCAACTTTGACTTCTTTTCGTTTAGCGTGTAATCCAAAGAGGTGAGAATGTTCTCTAAATCCAAATCCTTTTCTAGTTGTTCTGGGGAATTTGCTTGAATGAGACGGTCGTCCAGGTAAGGATAAATGTGAATTTTTCTCTGCCTGCAAAAAGCAATGGCTGGACCCAGGCACTTCATAAATCTCTGGGAGCAGTAGATAAGCTAAAGGGCAATGCAGAGAATTGAAAGTGTTGCTCCCCAGCCCCGAAGCGAAGGAACTGCCTGCAACTCTCCCTTATTGGGATGTGCAGATAAGCCTCCTTGAGATCCAAAGTTACTAGCCATGAAATCTTGCCCAGCATTGGTAGTAATTGTTGAAAGGTGAGCATCTTGAATTTGGGAATCACCAGAAAAGTGTTTAGAATGGACAGATCCAGAATAGGGCGCCATCTTTCCCCTTTCTTGGGTACCAGAAAAGGCCTTGAATAAAAACCTAGGCCTGCCTGTATTGCAGGAACTGGCTCTATAGCCCCATAGTCAGTAGAGAAGAAATTTGAGTTTCTACCTCTGCCCTGTGAGTTCTGGGTATGTCTGGGTACCCTTGTAAAAGAGGGAAGGTGTGAAAGTAAAACTTGTAACCTTGGTTTACTATACTGAGCACCCATTTGTCATTTGTGATGGTAGACCATACCTCTGCAAACCAGTCAACCCCCCCCCCCCAAAGGAAACCCAGGGTCCGTAGGCACAAGAAGGCCGGAGTCATTAAGAATGTTTGCTTTGGCAAGCTGGCTTAAAACTCCCTGATTTTGCAGAAGAAGAATGCCATTGTTTAGCCCTTTGAGGGGCAGAAGCCTGCCCTCTTGAAGACCTGAAACCCCTAGGCCTATAGCGACCCTGCTTGCCAGGATCAGGAAAAGACCAATTCTTTGAAGGATAATGCCTACTGAACCGGGGAGGCAAAACCTGAAGGAAATCTTTTACAGCTTGCATAGATTTTGCCTTATCCTCCAACTTCTTCAGTACCTCCTCAGCCTTATTACTAAAAAGACATGCAGAAATTTAGATTTAACTGGTTCAGAAAGAGACTGCTCTCTGACCAAGCATGCCTTCTAATTACAGAACCAGTGGCTGCTGCTCTGCAGGAAGATTCCAAAGTCACAAAACCACAATGAAGGGAATGTTTATTAACTAAAGTGGCAGAATTCAGTAAGTCTTGTAAATCGTTGTTCTCCGTCATGGAAGGAATATCTCCAAGTTTAGCCTTAATAGCCTCCAAAGTATGCTGCTGATATTTAAGCATGTGAAAAAGACAATTCACAGACCTAATGGCAAGAGTTGCAGAGGTATAGACTTTTTTACCCCACCTGTCCAAGGCCCTAGATTCTTTATCAGAAGGTACAGGGTTTTTAGCAATAGTAGCCTTAACACCCTTGGGGCCTTGAAAAATAATTTCTGGATCAGCAGTAGGGTTTTTAAAAAGGAATTGATGAGAATCAGGAACCCTGTAATACCTATCCGGTCTTCTGAGCGCAGGAGGAAAAGAATTAGGAGTTAAAGAATTTTCCATGAAAACATCATCCACAACTTCCAAAACTGGAGGTATAGCCAGAGGCTTATGCTGTGGCAAATCTAAAAATTCCCGGATTCTTTTCTTAGACTGTGGAAAATCCTGACATTCCCATTTAAAGTGCTCCCTAAGAGTATTCAAAGTATCTCCAAAGGAAAAATCTTCTGGAGGGGAGGCAGAAGGGATAGAGTCCTCAGCATCAGAATCCTCAAAGCCAGAAAAAAGTTGAGAATTTCCTTCTTCACCAGCAGACATACTGGAAATTTCAGAATCTGAGACAGACAAAACATCAGGAGATAATTCCCTAGCCCTCTTTGAAGGGGGGATGGGAGCCCCTAATCAGGGAAAGAAGATCACCAGCCATCTTTACCAACTGGGACTGAGGTACAGGAGGGGAGGCAGACACCTGCTTGTGAGTAGGTTTGCGGTGGAAGGTTTACTAGCAATCCGGAGGGACTCGGGAGGACTAGCAACTGCAGAAGTCTGAACTAAGGTAGACGGTCTGGTTCTGGTCTCATGTCGAAAAGAAGAGGTGTCACAAGCCGGTGCCTGCAAAGCGGCTCCGGACCCATCTGAGGTGGCGACAGGCGGAGGGTCCGAAGATGAAATAGCAGCCTGCAGCATGGAGGACTTCGTAAAGGTCTCAGCAGAGGCTTGCGGTTGAAAATCTGCAGACTGCAAGGGCTGCAAAAGCACCTCACTGACTACTGCTGTGCTGACGACCAATTTCACCAGTGCGTCGTCAGAAGATTTAACCCTAGGCCTGTTGCGGTCCTTGTCTTTGCGTTACCTAGGTATATCCGAAGTCGGGAGACCAGAAGATGCCATACCGACGACCTTAGGCCAGACTACGAAATGCTTATACAAAATCTTAGCTCTACAGCATATGGTACGCAGGTTAAAGGAAGCACAGAGATCGCAGTTAGGGACGTCGTGCTCAACGCCCAAACAAGTTATACAATAGGAATGGAAATCACAGTGCGGAATCTGTTTTCCACAGGAAAGACAGTTATTAACTTTATCTGACATTCGTTAAAGCAAGAAAAGAGGATCCCCAACTGGGTACTTATCTGAAGGCGTCTTCACCTTGGTAGTCGGAAAGCGAAACAAAAGTAAATGGCCGACCGGCACTAGTGTGAATTGCATCTGCTTCGGGCTCCGCTGCAAGAAAGACTGAGGAAATGGCGTTGGAACCGGTGGCAGCCGACGTCATATAACAAGGACTCTGGTATTCGGGCCGACTGAGGGCTACCGAGAGCCGGATAACCCATATGTGAGGACTGCAACAGTGAAACACGAAGAACATCTTACGTTATTTATTTATTTTCATATTTGTTGACCAGGTTAGTCTTATTCGGCTGAAAGCCCTCTTTTGATGGAGGCCCGAGGAGAAAAGCTCCAGAGTTATTCAAATATTACATTATACAATTAAGTATAAAAAGTGTAAATATAGTAAAGCTACATGAATGAAGCATGGAGAGAGACAAATTCAGAACAAGACTATTTACAAATGAGTTCTTACAGAATAGGTGAAATGCATCAAAATCAGTGTAAAACAAATCTACATACAAAGAAGTAGGGAAAACGATGTTCACCGGTGATTTAGTACATATAGTACAGGTGAACACAAAAATAGTATATACAAGAATAGTCAGCAATGATGTAAAACAAAAACATATACAAAGTAGTACGCAACGGTATTCAACAGTGAAAGGAAAGACTCCCAGGTAATACAGAAAGTGGGAGTGCAGTGACAGTTTAGTGTATAAAGGAGATGGGGAGAGTAGGAAGATAGACTGAAAGGGAGTTTAGGTAGGATCATGGCATGGGCAAGACCATGAGTTTAGCAGTTAGGATTTTAGCTCTTTTTTAAAGAAATTAGTGTTGGTAATGGAACATACGTGAGGGGGTCATTTGTTCCAAGTGTGTGCTAAGGAGGTCTTACTTAAAGAGGTGTGTTCAAAGTGTTGGCTTTTAAATCATTAGAAACATTCTGATTACGTAACCAAGCACGTAGTCAAGAAACATAATTTCTGGAGACTGTATCTGCACAATCAAAGTGTGCTCGAGTCAAGTTAGAAAATTTCATTCATATAGGACTTCAGGTCTGCAGGAAAGGATGCAGTAAAGAACACACACACAGACAGAGAGACACAGACAGAGACAGACAAACACACACACACAGACACACACACACAGAAGCACTAAAATAAATTTCCACATTCAACATTCTAAAGGCTAGATTACTAAAAAGAGGCATCCTTTGGCCCAGAAGATGTAACCATTTTCTTTCTTTAGCAGGGGGCACTTGATTACATGAAGCCAGTGACTATTTATTTGAACAGGCAGCTGGGGAGACCACAGCTGGGTTAGCAAGCAATTAAAAAAAAAAAAAAAAAAAAAAAAAAAGAGACCGATCATAGCCAAGGAGACCCAATATTTTCTCTGAGCCTTTTCAGGGACTGCTTGAATAGATGCTGATGTCCTGCAGGCAGGTTTACAAACATCTTCCAAGGCCAGTTACAGAGCAGAGATAGCCACAGAATTTGGCATCTTATCCTCTATAAGGTCATGTACCCTGCCTAGCTCTGGGGTAGTTCCCCACTGCTCCCAAGCAAAAACATCACTACATCCAGAAATCATCTGACAAAAAGTAAACACTTGGTTGGACTTCAGTTCAGGTTCACCTTATGAAAAATCAGAGTGACTGGAGTAAGTGTCAACTAGAAAATCACCACTGTCCTCATCGGATTCCTCATTACTTTGTGACCCATGTATGGCAGCACAACCACCACAATCAGCTGTCTGCACAACACCCTTATCCAAGGAAACTACATCAGCCTTATAAACAGCTATAATCTGATTACCAGCTGTCAATGACACTTCCGTTTCTTTTTCTTGTGAACTTCACCACCTGAGAAAATATCTGGGGGCAGAGTATTTCTGCCAAGGGGTCTCTTATCCTGGACTACTCCTGCATCTAAAGGGGGTTTGGTTCTACTATACCTGCACCAGGTACTGGAGCAGCCCTGGAGGAGGAGGTGTCTAAACCCTGTTCCAAAGTGGGTGGCAAAGATACACTAAAGGGAAAGTGGTCGACGGGCTAAGCAGTGGCCTTGACAGAATCACTAACCACAAGCTGACACATATTTGTATTTTGTTTAATTTTAGCTGCAACTGGATTTGATGGGGGGACACCAGGGTTAGGGATCCATCAAATAAGGGGAGAGAACAAAAACCAGAATAATAAATTGACAGTACTGGATAATGTATCGCAATAAGAACTTAAAATTATCTAGTAATAAGTATGTTCCCACACAACTAAAGTCTGCCAAGCTGAGTTACTTATCACAAAACATTGTTGGAAATGTGTTCAGAATGACTTTACAACTGACGGAAGTTAATTTCCAGTGCACAAAGTCCAAACACCAAAGCAACCAATGTGCCAAACCAGTGTTAAAAATTAGCTCCACATACTTAAACCACGTCAAACTGCCATAAAAAATTATGCTCATTTACAATTTAAACTATATTTTCTTATCAGAAAGAGCGTAAAATCTTCACAGTACAGTCAGTTAACTTCATTTGCAGTAAAACACAGTAAATAATGTATAAATCTTGAAAAAAAAAAAAACACATTCAGCAATATTGCCCTGTTAAAAGAGGATAATGAAGCAGAGTTACAACAGTAAAGACAGGTGTGATTAATTTGCATTCTTGACTGCATGAGACAGCCCCTGGTATCTTCCTCAGAAACAGTAAAAGTAAGTATTTGTCAATGACAGAAGCCAAATAAACACTGCTAAAGGGAGAAATTACTGTAAACACTGACAGAAATAAAATATTAAAATAAGTATAGTTTTATAAATACGAAAATAGAAAAATAATAATAAATCTGATAATAAAATGAGAGGAAGTGGGTCCCCAAATGAGGCTTATTTGAGCAGTAAGCTGGAAAATCAGCACTGGATTCTATGAAGAGTCACAGGACTTTCTTCTTTACATGGAAAAAAAAAAAGACTGAACACTCACTTCCTGTCACAGCTTAAGGCGTCTGTCTCAGGATATGCCCAGCTAATTTGTTGTCACAGGGAGAGAGCAGGAGGGCAGTCTGAGCTTTTGAAAACTGGTCAGTACTGAGTTACTTTGGCAGATAACATAAAATGCCACTGAGGCAGTAGGAACGATAAAATTATTACAGATATAGCAGACAATTTCAACACTGAAATTATGATCATAATAGTATATACTTCTTGAAGCAATAGGGTGCAAAAAATACACAATTAGAAACTAACAAATAATGTTAAATGTGGGGGGAAGCTAGTAGTGCATGTGATTGGGAAACTCATTTGATTGGTTTGATGATGGTACTTATTCACAATATTTATGGCTACAGCTTGCTTGGGTCTACTTTTAACCGCCGAATAACATTTGTATCAAATGGCTAAACATTGAACCCTATCCACTGAATGTTCATTCAGCAAATGTTCATTTTTTCGACAGGGAAAGTAACTAGTTAGCTAACACTTCCCAGTCTCACACAACACAGTACTTCAAACCTACCCAGGTGGGGGTATTCACTCCCCCCCCCCTAAACATATATACCAATACTATCTCTGAGACCGCACTACAGTGGGGAAAAGGACATACAGAGAAGTGTTAGCTAACTAGTTAGTTTCCAGTTTACTGAAAGAATGTTCGATGGATAGCACTCTATGTTTAGCCATTCGATGCAAATGTTATTCGACAGTTAAACATAGACCCGTTTGCTTTTGGCCAGACCATAATCTCCCTTCTGTTCCGATTGAAATGTTGCCTGCGCTAGAAGGGGCCACAAGAAAACACAGATTTAGAAGAACAAATTTCAGTATTACAAGCATCCAGGAGATCATTTACAGAGGCTGAATGTTCACTCAGAATATGGAGAGCACTACAGAAACAAATCTGGACCAGAAATGAAAGGTTTGAAACGGGAGACAAGGCACACTACAAAAGGGCCGACTACACAGTATAAAGGACATGGAGTTGTTACTGGTCAGGATGGAGTTGTGGTACTTGTGAGACATGAAAGCATTTTTCTTAGGAATCATTCCAGACTTCATAAAGTCATGATGGAAACAAAGGATGAGCTGAGAGATTTACAGAAATGCCAAGAAACTCAGAAAATGGAAATCCTAAAGTCAAAGGTACCAAAATTAAGTCAACCGCCTCAGTCTCAAAAAAAAAGTCATGGAGCGGTACACAGAGGAAAAATGGTTCAACATACAGCTGAAATATTCAATTAGGTTACTAATGCTAGACAAAGATACAAGGACTAGTATAACTTGAAATTTGTACACGTAGCTGATACTGCAGGCAAAGAATGGCCTGCTGACATCTCATGAATACAAGATATTCGCAATAAACTAAGAACAGATCAAACAAACTGCAAAACATCTAGACTGAACAGGATCTTCTTCCCTCTATCCATAAGGCTGCTGAACTTGAATGCCAGGCATGACAGCAAATAAACCGATCAATCTGCCACTTTGAAGTATCATCTATAGTAATCACTCTGGCAAATTGCTTTAGTAAAGTACAGTTTTGTACCTACCATAAATGTAGATGTTCGAGGATTCCCTTGCTGCAGTCCTGACTATTGGGGTATAGTCCGCGTCCCAGTCGGCCCGAATACCAGAGTATAAGGCTGACGTCGGTCATGGCGCCTTAGACTGACGTCAGTACGTCAGGGTACTAATGCGCATGACCGACGTCATTTCCTCAGTCTTTTCTTGCCCCAGATGTCAGAAGACCCAAAAAGACAAGTCCCAAAAACAACCTGCACCAAAAAACATGTACAATATATACAACAATATATACAAAAAATTTAAGCATGTAAACTCACCTACACAACCACCCCGAAACACAGAGGGGAAGGAGGGAGGGTAATTTGGAATAACACAAGGGAATCCTCGAACATCTACATTTATGGTAGGTACAAAACTGTACTATGTTCTTCGTCTTCCCTTGCTGCAGTCCTGACTATTGGGTAGAATCCCAAAGCAGAGGTAAGGGAGGCTGGCAAATTATACAGTAGCAGGAGCTGACAACATGCCTTGTAAAACAGCTGTGGCAAAACCAGCCCTAGTCTTAGAGTATATAGGCAGGTGATAATGCCTAGAGAAAGTATGCACTGAACTCCAAGTAGCTGCTTCCAGAATATCCTTAGTTGCCACCCCCCTTAGAAATGCTGTTGAAGTGGCAGTAGCCCTAGTGGAATGAGGCCTAATCCCAGCTGGAACCTCTTTGCCATGATGGGAATAACAAAATGCAATGCAAAAGCCAATCCACCTAGAAATAGTTTGTTTTGACACAGGCTTGCCCTGTGAACTCAAAGCAAAAGAAACAAATAACTGCTGAGACTGCCTAAAAGTCTTAGTCCTGCTCAAATAATAACGCAATTGCCTGTGTACATCTAAAGTGTGCAAAATCTTTTCCCCTTTATTTTGAGGATCTGCAAAAAACGTAGGCAAATGAATAGTTTGGTTTAAAGCCACACTAGAAACCACCTTAGGCATAAAGGAAGGATTAGTACGTAATGATACCCTGTCCTCATGGAAAATCAAAAAAGGCTCTACTGCCATAAGGGCCTGCAACTCAGACACCCTTCTTGCAGATGTAATAGCCAACAGAAAAGCAGTCTTCCAGGATAAATATTTCAATTCAGCAGTAGCTGCAGGCTCAAAAGGCTGTAGAGTAAGTTTTTCCAACACAAAATTGAGATCCCAAGCAGGAGTAGGAGCTCTTCGTGGGGGTCTGATATTCTTTGCCCCTCTAAGAAACTGCTTGAATAAAGGATGCGAAAACAAAGGTGGGTCACAATCATAGTGAGCTGAAATTGCTGCAGCATGAATCTTTATGGAAGAGAAGGACAAACCTTTGTCCAATAATTCAGTAAGATATTGAAGAGCCACACTCAAATTAGGCTCTGAAATCTCCAAATTCTTTGCTGTACTCCAAAATAAAAATCTCTTCCATTTTTCTGCGTACACTCTCCTAGTACTAGGCCTTCTAGCTTCCATAATCACATTTAAAACTTGTTGAGGAAGCTGAGACCTGCCGTGCTTCAACACAGAATATGCCAGGCTGTGAGATGAAGAGATTGAAGCTTGACATTGAGCAGATGACCGTCCTTCTGAGATAACAGATGAGGAATCAGAGGTAAAGGCCATGGAGGCTTCTTTACAAGACTCCGTAGAAGTGGATACCAGTGTTGCCGAGGCCAATCTGGAGCTATCAAAATCATCCTTGGCCTGTCTTGTCTGACTTTTAATAATACCTTTGGAAGAAGAGGCAGAGGTGGAAAGGCATAGACATGAAGGTTTTTCCAACTGAAAGACAGAGCATCCACTTTCCAAGCTGTGTGATGAAACCCCTTTGTGCAATACTTTGGCAGCTGGTGGTTTAGTGGAGAAGCGAACAGATCTATGTCTGGAGTTCCCCATGACACTGTCAATTTTTGAAATACATGAAGATCCAGTTTCCACTCGTGGGGATCCATGATTTGTCTGCTTAATACATCTGCTAGGGAGTTCTGTGCTCCTGGCAGAAACCTTGCCTGAAGAGTTAGTTGCAGGCTTAACGCAGTCTCCCATAAAATCATTGCTTGCCTGCATAGAGGATAAGAATGTGTTCCCCCTTGCTTGTTGATGTACCACATGACAGTTGTGTTGTCTGTTAGAATCAACACCTGCCCTGGAAGAAGTAACTCCTTGAAAGCCATCAATGCAAACTGGACTGCTAACATCTCCTTCATGTTGATATGTAGATGCTGTAGTCTGGCAGGCCACTTGTCTTGTATCCACTTTCCATTTAGATGAGCTCCCAAGCAGTGTCCGAGGCATCTGTCGTTAAAATCTGACTCGCCTCTGGCCGGGTCACAGAGAGTCCCTTGTTTAGGTGACATTCCTGAGCCCACCACAAGAATTCCTTTTGAAGGCAAGGTATTATTGGAATGACAGTGTCCAAATCTTGGCAGTGCTGTGTCCATAAATTTTGAGATACCATTGCAGCTTCCTCATATGCAGTTTGGCATTGGGAAGCACCAGAATACAAGATGCCATGAACCCTAATGCTTGAAGGACTGTCCTTGCAGTCAGCACGGACTGATGAGATAGTTGATGGAAGTAAAGTGACAGACTCTTTTGTTTGTCCGGGGTTAAAAGGCCATCTGGGCTGCTGTATTCAGTCTCACACCCAGAAAGCACATGTCTTGAGAGGGTACTAGACTGGACTTTATTTCGCTCACAGAATACCCTAGGCATCTTAGCACTGCTATGACATATTCCAGATGCTGTAGAAGGTCTTCCTTTTCTTGAGCCAGAATCAGGCAGTCGCCCAAGTAAGGATAGATTTGAACGCCTTGAAGCCTGAAGTAAGCTATCACTGGAGCCAGAACCTTTGTGAATACTCTGGGCTCAGTAGATAAGCCAAAGGGCAATGCAGAGAACTGATAATGAAAATCTCCAGTTCGAAACCGCAGATACTTTCTGCAACTTAGCCTTATAGGCACATGAAGGTAAGCTTCCTTGAGATCCAAAGTTACCATCCAGTGATCCTTGCCCAGCAGAGGTAACAGTTGCTGTAACGTCAACATCTTGAACTTGGGAATGTCCAGATAAGTGTTGAGGATAGATCAATCCAAAATTGGTCTCCACGTGTTCCCCTTCTTTGGTACTAGGAACAGGCGAGAATAAAATCCAAGCCCCTTTCTGATACAGGGACTGGCTGAATGGCCCCTATCTGGAGTAACTGAGAAACTTGCTTGTGAGCCTCTTTTCTTTGTGGAGGAGGAACATCTGGCATGCCTTTGAAAGGGGCATTGTGTGGAAATAAAATCTGTAACCGTGATGAATGATATCCAGCACCCATCTGTCTTGAGTGATTAAATCCCAATTTTCTTTGAAAAGAGACAATCTTCCTCCCAAAGGAGCTGCCAGACGAGAATCCACTGGCAGCTGAAAGGGCAGGTCATTGGTTCTGCTTACGAAAGGACTGACCCCTGCCCTCACCAGAAGTCTGAGCAGGTGAACTGTCTGATCTAGGCCTAAACGAACCTTGAGCCCTGCCCCTACCACGTCTAGACCTACCCCTAGACTGGGAACCATAAGCAGGATATGTCCACCCCTTAGCAGGCCAATTTCTACTAAACTTCGGAGGCTGCACCTGCAAAAAATCTTTAACAGTTTGCATAGACTTAGCTTTGTCCTCCATTTTCTTTAAAACTGCTTCCACAGGCGGTCCAAACAACACATCAGACTGTAAAGGAGCATCCAAAATCCTAGTCTTAACATGCTCAGCTAAATTCTGATCCTTCAACCAGGCATGTCTGCGAAGAACAGAACTAGTAGCAGCCACCCTCGAGGAGGCCTGAACAGCATCAAAACCACACTGCAAAGAATGCTTACCCACTTGTTCAGACACATGAACCAAATCCAGCAATTCTTTACACTCAATACCTTCCGCCAAAGCATCCACCTTAGATTTCAATTGTGAAAGGAGATAATTCTGATATTTCAACATATGAAACTGACAATTCAACGCCCTCATGGCTAGAGTGGAAGAAGTATATACTTTCTTACCCCACCTATCCAAAGCCCTTGCCTCTTTATCAGAGGGTACAGGATTTTAACCACAGAAGCTTTAACACCTTTAGGCCCCTGAGAAACAGTTTCCGGGTCCGCCCTAGGACTCTTAAACAAATACTTATGAGCTTCGGGCACCCTATAATACCTATCAGGCTTAACAGGAGCAGGAGGCAAGGAGTCAGGGTTCAGGGAAGCCTCTGCAAAAACATCCTCCACCACATTCAACACAGGAGGAATAGCTAAGGGCCTATGCTGGGGTAAAAACAAGAATTCCTAAGCCTTTTCCTGAATCAGAGTAATCCTGGCCTTCCCATTTAAAGTGCTCCCTCATGGAGTGAAGAGTCTCTGAAAATGAAAAATCCTCAGGAGGAGAAGCTGTAGGAGTGGAATCATCCACATCAGAATCAGAATAAGTAGGAAACTCTTGCAAGTCTTCCACAGAAGACTCTGAAGCCTGTGAACACTGTTCAAAACTATCAAACTCCTGTTCCACCCTAGGCCTCTTATCAGGCGGGGCATAGAACCTCTAATCAGAGTAATCAAATCTTCTGCCATTTTAAGCATATGTTTCTTAGGCACAGAGCCCGAAATGCTAGGAGAAGCCCCCACAGAAGCTGAACTCGGCCTACCTCTAAAAGAAGCTTTGGCAACAGAAGGAGAGGCCCTAACTACCTTGGGAAGAGAGGGAAGAACAGTTACCTGAGAAGCCCCCTCAGCCTGGCCTACCTCCTGAGAGGGCACATCCTGTAACAGTAAAGTATCTGCCTGAGACTCCATAGAGACTCCTGGCAAAACCTCTGGCTCCCCTGAGCCTTCCAAAGAACCGACGTCCGGGACTGCCGGTTCCTCACCCCTAGGCTTCACTGATTTGTCCTTGCGCTTCTTGGATGAAGCGGCCGGAGCATCCGACGGCATATTATAATTGCAACGCTTCCCAAACACCAACCTAGCACAATCAAGCCTCCTCTTAATAGTGCGCTTGTTAAATCTAGCACAAGAGCGGCAACCAACAACGTCGTGCTCAGGCCCTAAACAAGGTATACACAATGTATGATAATCCCTATGCGGTATCTGCTTCCCACAAGAAATACAGTTATTCACTTTTTCTGACATCCGGTTAAATACTGAGGCAAGAAAAACCAAAATGTTCTAACGGGTTACTTAGCCAACTCTGTTTCGGTCTGAAACTCCGGTTTCGGAAAATCTCAGAACGCCAACCTGCACTCGCAAAATTGCTTCTGCATCGGACCATGCGGCAAAAAAGACTGGGGAAATGACGTCGGTCATGCGCATTAGTACCCTGACGTACTGACGTCAGTCTAAGGCGCCATGACCGACGTCAGCCTTATACTCTGGTATTCGGGCCGACTGGGATGCGGACTATACCCCCAATAGTCAGGACTGCAGCAAGGGAAGACGAAGAACATCTGGTACAGTTAGCCTGATTTCTTATGCTTTTACTTCCTGAATGTGCAATAGTCAGGAGTGAGTCACCACTCCACACGTGCAATATGAACATCAGAAAACATCATACTACAACTGATGAAGTGCAATATTCTAAGCAATCACAATGTGAAGTCATAGTCTTGCAATACCTATTAGTATAATAGTCTGATATCTTCCTGTCCAATTGTGGTAATTTATTGCGTTATTATTTAAGTATTACTGTATGTGCATTAGTCTTATTGTCACTCAAACTGTGTGCTCATTATGTCTTGCACGGGGACTAAATCAATGTAATTTTGTTCAGCTTGCACTGCTGTGGATATCTGATTGACAATAAAGTTTACTTTGACTTTCACTTTACAGCCTTCTGATTTCCATATGGTGGCACTTCAAAAGGAATAACACCGAAGGCATGTCTTCTGTCTAAAGAGTTTGACAAACTTTGCAGAAAGGAACTTCCAAAAGATTCACCAAAATGTCTGTCAAATCAGCTTCATCTTAATTTGTCAATCTGTCAAAGGCAGTGGAAAACAGTTCATGCCATGGACCTTGAGATTCTCTTTCTGCAAGGTACTTAACACTCTTGTGATGACTACATCTGTCTTCCTCTTGAGGTAAAGTGTGGGACAATTGTGGAAACCTATAAAAGGTGTCTGTAGATTAGTAGACACGTTGCCACACTGGTGTAACAAAGTAAAAGGCATGGAGTCTGGAAGGAAAAAGTCAAATGTTTACCCTGCTGTGCTTTACTGGCTAAAGGGGGCAAAACATCGCGGAACCACTTGCATTCCATGTGGATAATTGTTGTATGGGGTGGCTCATAAAGCTTCAGCTATTGTAATATAAAAGCTACCTTTCAGGTTGGCAATGAACAACAAGACTAGTGTTATGTGGGATTGGGCTTGGCTTCTGTTGAAGAAATGGTATTGGTACACCAAGAGAACTACATAAAAATCTTCATTCCATCATCATGGAACCATCAGGGGTACTGCAGTTAGAAATGAGATGCCAAAACTAAGAAAAACTCCTTGGTTTGCCCAGTAAAGTAGCCCATATGTCTTCTCTGGAGCTTCCTATTTGGCCTCTAGCATAAAACATGCTACTTTACAGCCTGTTCATGAAACAAACGAGTGTTAAGAAAATCCATTCTGCAGAAGTTGTTCTAAAATTTCAAACCCGGGGGAAGGATGAATCCTTGAAATGATTTGTTTTTGGTGATGCTTCACATGGAAGCCTATCTGATGGTGGCGCTCAAGAGTGACATCTGATTGTTGTGATGGGAGAAAAAAGAAAGTTACTACCCCTTTACTGGTAGTCGATCAAAATTGGGCGAGTGGTAAGCAGCACTCTCGCAGAAAAACCTCTTGTCATGTCAGATAGCCTCAATAAATCTCTCTACCTATGCCGTGTTCTATGCTTACAAGTGCAACTGGTAGCCTAATCACTTAAGACAGGCAAATATGCATTAAAAGAAAACAAACCATATTAACATTTTTTTCATTTACATACATTATACATCACATATTTTTCCTTCCTTGTAACTATCATCAGTCCAACATTACATAAATTACTGAATTCCTGCCTACTCAAACTTCTCTTCTCCTCTACCTCCTGCTGATTATTCTGCATGTATTGTTCCCAAATGTTCCATTTATTTCTATATAATTTTCTAAAAATCCCTCTTACAGTTTTTATTTCTTTTATAATATTCAATACTTCAAATACAGCTGGTTTAGATCATCATTTCCATATTCTAGAAATTGCTTTTTTGGCAGACAACCGAATTAAATTGAAGGCCTTACTATGCCCAGGCAATTCAGATCCTTTGTCCCAGCTCAAAAGATTAATTTTCTTACTTACAGACATTTGCAAACCCAATATTTTTGACACAGTACTTTGTCGGGAATGTTTAAAATCTGGCTACTCATTACAATCCCAAATCATATGTCCCCAGGTACTTCTTTCTTCTCCATCTCGGCTCCAACATTTGCGATCTTATGAGGAAAAATTATTTGAAGTCTTCCTGGGGTATAAAATACCTATACAAATACTTCAAGCAAAGATCCTAAACTTTCTGAACTTTGTTGCACACTTGTGAGCCACACATATGCCCTCTCATTGTCCTCTTGTAAACTGCTTTTCCAGTCTCTCTTCCCAATTATTTTTAACCTCCTCTGCTTGGCTCATAGTTATCATGCAATATCTTACACACCCTACTAATTATCCCTGTTTTTAAACAGCAGGTTCTGTTCTAGTCACCTAAAAACTCTACCAGAGCAGGTCTTTCACTTAAGATTTGCCTATGATTTCTTCTCTGCCTATACTCTGATATCAGTCTCTGATAGGGAAGGCAATCTCTAGCCTGCAATCCAAAGCTCTTCTTCGCCTCATCCCACTCTATTACTGTTCTTTCTGCTCCCAATGCCTTTGTTCCTTTGCCAGTTTTCTCCAGTAAATTCCATCACCCTCTTGCCTATTTTCTGTACCCCAATTGCAGTCATCAATATTAGAACAATCTGATTTCTCCATTCTTGTTTTGGGTTAGTTCTTGGAAAAATTTCTGCTACTTTTCGAATAGAATATGTTGTATGGTGGCGGTTGTTGTTACTCTCCTTAAGGATCTGCATCAAGTGAAATTTACTTTTCCAAGCATGTCCAGAGGTCAGCTTCAGGTGTACTCTCCAGTTCATCTGGTGGAATTGGGCATCCTGAGGCAATGTCACAAACTGCCTCATGTATACAGACAACCCTCTCCTCTTACCTCTAGACACAAACACTTGTGAGAGATGCAAATACACAGCCAGACTGGAGGCTAAGCGCTCTCAACCCATGACTGTAACAGACAGTCAAGAGGAGAAGAGACACACTAGCATCACACCACCAGTCACACATGGATCTACAAAACAAGCACAGGCAAAACATACACAAATACACAAAAACATATTCAGAGGCACTAGGTTCCAATCTGAAAAAGAAACAGGGCCCTCCAAAGCAGACAAGCAAGCAACCTGCACCTCCAAACACAAGCCAGAAAACACATAATTCACCTCAGCAGTGTGCCTCACGACAGCCCCCAAGGCAAAACACCATACCCAACATGCTAGTAATAGGAGACTCTATAGAAAGGCACACAGATGTTCCACTCACCACGCTGAACAAGGAGAAGGTTACTGTCGGGTGCTAGGATCCGCCACATAACACAGGCACTTAGGTCACTCCAGAACAAGTACAAGTATGACGCTAACATTGTACATGTTGGTGTGAATGATCTAAGAAGTACCTCTCTGGACTACATGAAAAGAGACATTGAGGAGCTCTCTGATCATGTAGCCCAGGCTGGTATGACCCTGACCTTGAGTAGCATACTACCTTCACCTAGAATGATACCACAATACAAAGACAAAACGATCAATTTCAACAATTGGCTAAGCTTCTGGTGTCATTCTAAGTGGATCCAGTGTCTGTCTCCCTAGGATGACATGACAGACAAGCCTCGCTGTTTTGCCAGAGATGGTTTGCACCTGTCACCCCTTGGCTTCGAATACTGGCCAAGGCTCTTGCCATCCCCATAGTGCCTTTTTTAGGCAAGGCTGAAAGGACAAACCAACCACTGTAACCAGCACAGGTAACCAAAAACTAAGTGTAATGCTACTCAATGCCAGAAGTCTCAACCTCAAAATGCACACACTCGAGGCACTCCTCAGTATGGAGAAAAATCGATGTTTCTGCAGTGACGGAAACCTGGTTCAAGGCTCCAGAGAGCACCCCAGCACTACCAGGTTACAAATTCATATCATACCTTCCGGCTTCAGTTACCGGATCGCAGTACAAAGGGCGGAGGTGTATCCATATTCATCAAGGATACCCACATTGGTGGCGCAGCATGATGCCCCAGAGATCATCCATGCGCAACTACCAGCAGGCAAAACCACATTTCAAGTCATAGCCTGTTATAGATCGCCCACCATGTCCCAAGATGCTCACTCAGCATTCCTTGAGGCATTGGAAAATATGAAGGTCCTACCCAACACCATAATTTTGGGTGATTTCAACTACCCTGGTATAGACTGGGCAAACTACCAAAGTTCTACCTCCTATGTCCAGCAGTTCATAGAATTTATAAATTCAAATGCCCTTGAACAACTGGTATGTTCTCCCACTAGAGGGGACAACATATTGGATTTAGTCATCACAAATATGGGCGCCCAGTGTACCACACCCGTTATCACTCCCTCTCTGGTCAGATCAGACCACAAACTGATAACCCTGGACATCATCACCCCTCCACCTCCCCCAGTCAAAGAAACCATCGTAAAAAACCTTTCCAAAGCAAACTTCAAACTATTTGCGTCAGAAGTGGAAAGCTTCATTATTTCCTTGCAGAAGGATAATGATATCCAGGATGCAGAATCCTACACCAAGGCACTTTACATACATCTTCAAGATTGCATGGACTGTGCTATCCCAAATAAAACCAAGACTCCTTCCTCAAGCAAGAAGAAACCAGTCTGGTGGACCCCAGCCATAAGCAAACTATACAATAAAAGGAGGAGACTTATACAAAAAAAGGCCAAATCTCAAGTAGAAAAATCATCCCTGATCAGCATTAGTATGAAATTGACGGCCCTCATCAAGTCAACTAAAGCCAATTTCGAAAAGAAAGTTGCCAAGGATGCCAAGGATAACCATAAGGCCTTCTATGGCTACGTCAAAAACCTAAATGGCAATGCTCACGTCTGTTCTGGGCTAGTACAAAATGGAACAAAATACACTGACCCCACTGATATTGCCAACATCTTGGCTGACAGGTTCAGTGCAAATTTCTCCCTCCCCTCACCACCTACAGGGCCTATTACTATTCCAGGGGATTGTGCAACTCCAATTATTACTGATACATTGGTTAATAAGGCTCTATCTAAAGCTAAAAACACTGCTTCCACGGGACCAGATGGTGTCCCGGGCTGTGTCATACGCGAGCTCCAAAATGAATTAACCCCGCATCTGAATACCCTGTTCAGTCTCAGCCTCTCGACAGGATATGTGCCCATAGAATGGCACACAGCAACGGTGGTTCCGCTGCACAAGGGTGGGCCCACAACCGACCCTGGGAACTACCGACCAATAAGCCTGACCAGTCTGATCTGTAAGGCAATGGAGCGAATCATTATGGAACTCATAAATGGAGAGATTGGGAACCTCCGAACACTTGACCCCACACAGTTTGGCTTCGTCAAGGGCAGATCATGCCTCCTGAACCTGGTGGACTTCTCTGAGACAGTTACTCAGGCTATAGATAAGGGAAAGGAGGTACACACAGCTTACCTTGACCTTGCTAAAACATTTGACACCATTCCTCATTTGGGTATTAATGATAAACTCACCAACCTGGGCATAAACCCTTACGTCACAAGATGGATCGCAAACTGGCTCTCAGACAGATCCCACAAAGTAAGTGTAGCGGGATCTATGTCCGAATCCAGACCAGTAACGAGCGGTGTGTGCCTCAGGGCTCTGTCCTGGGGCCCCTCCTATTTGGCATATACTTCTCAGAAGTACAGGCAAGCAATGAAGGGCAGACGACTTCAAACTGGGTGCTATAACAGAGTCTCCGGCCAACATGGATATCCTCCAGAAGGGCCTTAATAAGACTGATGCATGGTATCAAAGCCATGGTCTCAAGCTAAACGCTAAAAAATGCATAGTAATCCCCTTTGGAAAAAACAGAGTACCCGCGAACTACCACATAGGAGGTAACCCCCTGAAATCTGAAGAAGTAATAAGGGATCTAGGGACCCAAGTAGATAAGTCAGCTTTCCTTTGATAACCATGTTGCCAAGGTGGTTAGAAAATCCTTCTATGTGACCCATCTGATCACAAAAGGGTTCGCATCAAGATCTAAGGATGTAGTGGTGCCCCTTTACTCTTCCCTTATCAGACCCATTATCGAGTACAATGCACCAATTGGAATGTACCTGGCTAGGCATCTCCAGCAGCTGGAGAGACCACGGAGGTACCTCACCAAGAGGATTACTGGCCTCAAACAGTTGCCCTATGCAGCACGATTGAAAAAACTTAGGCTTTTCTCTGTTGCATAGCACCTTCTTAGAGACGATCTCTGTCTAACATACAGAGCCATGTCCAACCCAGAACTGTTGAACATGCTCCATCTTAGCAAAACCAAATCTACTCGAGCTACATGCTCTAGGGATATAAACCTCAGCACAACACTGAATAGAACACGCTGGAGGGATAGATTCCCTTCGCAAAGACTTCCCTTGCTATGGAACAAGGTCCAGATCTACATAAGACAGAGCCCCTCACTATCACTCTTCAAGAGGAACCTTGACTAGTGGATGGGTAACAAAGTTCACACCAGGGATCATACCAACAGCTCTACTAGATAGGGGCCAAGGGTACTAGCTGCTAGATCAAGGGCCTAGGGAACTAACCAAAGGGGCAGTGAATACCGCACAACGTGGCTGGGCTAATATACGCCTTCGGGCAGATAGCCCAGTACCGACCTATGAACCTATCTACAATCCCAATATCTATATTTCCTGCCCCCCCCCCCCGCTTCATCATCATTCCTTTCCATTTGGAATTATAACCTTCTGCTTGTGTCATGTACATGAGCCTTAACTATGTAGCTCTAAAATATCTTTTGAATACAGGTAATCTTAAATCACCTTGTTCTATTGAAGAACAACTTGTCCCACTTAACTCTTGCCCTCCTTCCGTCCAAGATAAACGTTTTCAACTCTCTAATTATTTTCCTCTTCTCCTCTGGTTGATAAAAATATGTCTGACTCATACATAAAAAGCTTTTTCACTGCTTTTATCTTACTATCCCACATTCATAAACAACAGTTTCCAGTTTCTCAGTTTTTGTATTATCTTTTGTTTAGTCTCTCCCTACATATCCTTGGCTGCCATAACAGAAGCCTTTTTAATCCATACCCCTAAATACTTAAGCAATAACCCACGCCTGGGTGTGTGTAAAGCTGGATTTACCCACGGTTGGTGTGGTTTGGTCACGAGAGTGAAGCCAGAGTGGCCAAAGACAACCGTGGGTAAATCCAGCATTACCCACACCCAGAAGTGGGTTATTGCTATTATACAATGACATTATTTAAGCAAAAAAATACTTACTTTTCTTAATTAATGGCATTGTATAATGCCTCTATGCTGCCCTTCCGCACCTGTCTGGTATTCTGCGGCAGTTCTGATGTACTGCACATGCATATGCTTATGCAGTACATCAGAGCTCTGGGTGGAAGCAACAGAGAAAGCAAGATCTTCGTTGCTTTTAACAAAGTGTCTCGCTATGTTAAAGGAGTTTAACATAGCGAGACAGCTTTAAAAAAAGCAACAGAGATCTTCCTTTCTCCATTGCTTTTTTTAAAGCTGTCTCGCTATGTTAAACTCCTTTAACATAACGAGACACTTCCTAAAAAGCAACGGAGATCTTGCATTCTCTGTTGCTGTAACAAAAAAAAAAAAAAAAAAACTTACACTAATGGAAAAAGTCCAGCGACTAGACCTTTTTACATTAGTATAAGTCTGATTTACAACGTGCACGCTAACTAATCAGCGTGCACGTTTTGGAATGTTAATGGGGATCATTGTATAACTCCTCTTATATTACCCCTATAAATATAGGTACTGCTGAATCAATTCACATGTGGGTACATAATTTACAGCTATAGCACTTGTTTTGTCTTCATTAATTTTATACAATATATAAATGAAACGGTCTCAAAATGTTCCACAACACAGAGATGTCCTTTTCTGGATTTGTTAGGTACTAAGTAATATCTGCAAATACAGCCAACTTTACTTGATTACCACATCAATCATATGCTTGCATTTCCGAGTCTCTTAATTTCTTTGCCAATAGCTCCAAATATAAAGGAAAAGACAAAGGGGAAAGAGGACACCCCTGGTGGTTCCTCTGTTCAAATACAACTTATCACAGAGGAACCCTCACACTAATTCTTGCCCATGACCCTTCACATATCCTTTATCACAGAAACTTTAGATCATCCCTGTGATTCAATGATGCCTACAGTAAGTGTACACCATTTTAAGTGACTAGACAACACAGGCATACATCACACCTTCTTCTTCCTAATTTTAGCTTTTCTACTGATTTTCCTGCAACTTTAAATTTCAAGGAGGACACAAAGGTTGCCACAAAGTGTAGACTATATGTGACATAGTGTAATCTGAGTGATAAGAAAGCACAAAAAACGTGGTAGGGATGTTCTGAAATTCAGACTGTGTGTACACTTAAGTGTAAGCGTTAATAAGTCTCGTTCCTGATGTTTTTTCCATCCATTCCTCAATGTATGGATCTTCGGATCAAAGTCAGATCAGACTTCAACCACTTCCTGGCTTTGAATCTGATGTGCAGGCCCTCCCCCTTACCCATAATCCCTGTGCACTGAACAAGCTACCTCAGATGTCGTTTGCCGACACAAGTGAAAAGTGAATTTGTTTACTACTCACACTTCCTCTATTTTTCTACACACCCACCCACACACACACACACACACACACACACATATGTGTGTGTGTGTGTGTGTGTGTGTGTGTGTGTGTGTGTGTGTGTGTGTATAGTCTCCTCCTTATTCCAGGCATCTCCCCCCTTTCTCCATCTGTCGTTCTTCACATGAGACACCTCTTAAAAGTAAACAGAATAGAGTATCACCCCCTTTCTAGTTACCCATTTAGATGCAAGCATGTTTTAAAAAATAAATAAATAAATAAATAAATAAATAAATAAACAAACAAACAAACAAACAAACAAACTCCTCTTATCTGTGTTACTTCAGCCTCTCACACTAATATAGCAGAAAAACCTTCAGGTTTAAAAAGTGTTTAGCTTGTCCTTACAAGCTACCAAACTCCGGTACGCATAAGTGTGTACACTGTTTAGGCCCATCGCACCTGGACATCTCCTACTCCATTTGCAAAGCTTCTGGCCAATGGGGAATTATGGAATGAAGGAGAAAAGCTATTATGAGATGGTTATTTCCACCTTTCACAGGGATAACCTTCCCTATGTGTCAGCAAAATCTGCTGCTTTATCCTCGCCAATCTTCTAAGAAGCCAGCTGACAACCCTAAAGAAAAACTAAAGGTCAAAGACAGAGATAAAGATAAGGACAAGGATAAACCTACAAACCTGAGAAAGAGTTCCCTGGATCGGATACTTTCTTCAGCTCCGGCTAATAAAACAACAAAATCAACGGAGCCAATGCTGCTCACAGTGCCAATAGTGTTAGGATCCCTTTTTCTGGAGCCAATTTCACCTACTCTGAATACTACAAGACAGAGCATACCACCACTCCAGGCCACCTTCCCCTACCTAGTCCATTAGGTCAGCCAGATCTACCAGGAGTCTCAATGAAGTAGACATATACAAGATGATGAGGTAATTTCTTCAGACTCGCATCCAGTTGGGGGTCCTCACAGCTCTGACCACCATCATATCTGGGGGAATGGTTTCTTTTCCTAATTCTCTTGTGGCTCCTTTCTCCGATTTGATCTAGTGGATCAGAGTCTTTGGATCAGACTTTCACCTAGGGCAGGTCTGCTTCAGAACCACTAGTGTTTGCTTTTTTGATACAGATGAGTTCTCTGATGAGGTCGGCTCCAACAACATCAGACCCATCCAAATCCTGGAGCTGGATGGTCAATGTCAACTCATATATGGCAGGATTGGATCCAAGGCCTTCAAATCCATTCTTCCCTCACCGAGACTCGGATCATCTCGACAGCTTGGCCCCAGTGTCAGCATCGGATCCCAGCTGGATGACATTCCAGGTTGAGAACTCTTCAGGGGTTTTGGCCTCTAGGGCAAGGTTCTCATAGAGGAGATCATGTCACCTTCCTCCTCCTTCCTTGAGCAGCCCACAGAGGAAGTACACAGGAAGCACAAGTGCAAAAGGAGAGATTTGGATTCCCCTGAAGAGTCCGTTACCACTGACACTGGCTTTGATGAAGAAGAAGGTTCCCCCAGCTCTCTCCTACAGGACATCTCGTTGAGAGAAATCCGGAACTATTTAGACAGAAAGGAGGATGGTCTTCCCAGGCACCTTCTCCAAAAGAGTTAGTCTTCCTTGAGGATTTTGGTTCTGGCAAATCTACCTCTTGGGTAGTTCTGCCTGCCGATAAGATGGCACATCCATACTCTAAGTGGGCATGGAAAGAGCCAGACTTTAGCTAAGCCTACTCCCAAGAAACCTGCCAAGTTCCTTGTTGCTCCTAAAGACCATCCCCATAGGACCAAGGGTCAGGCTGTAGATTCTATTGTAGTGGTGGCAGCCACCAAGAAGGAACCATCAGAAGAGAGTTCCTCTGTCCATCCATCAAATAGGGAGTTTCATGCATGGGACAGACTTGGGAAGCGTTTATGCCACATCTACATTTTCAGTCAGAGCTTTGAACTATCTGGCACATGTCACGTGTTCCCAGACAGATCTGACCAAGGAGATCTCCAAATCTCTCCCAGGGACCTTGTCTACAAATCAAAGGAAGTCCAGTGATTCAGAACTGGCTACTCTCCAGTCTTTGCTAATGCAACTACGCACCTGATATCCAATGTCACAGAGGGTGTGACTAGAGAAGCTGGCACAGGCTTATCCATCTGCAGACATTCTGGACAAGGCTATGCGATTCTGTGGAACATTTCCAAGACATCCTTCGTCAACACCCCTTATGACGGATTAACACTTTTTGGTGCTAAAGTAAAACAGACAATCTCTAGAAGTGAGAAAGGTGGTAAATCATTATCCGCTGTAGAGTTAAAATTTTCCACCCCTCCGGAGGACCTTCTCCAGGAACCCAAAAGGAGGCAACAGAACTCAGTTTCTCAAATCCCAGGGGTATTCACCTGACATTTCCAGAGAAACAGACTTCTGTGGCAGACAGGAGAAACTCTTACAATGGACATCACACCAAAGACAGAGGTGGTGAGCAGAATCAAGGTTCCAAGAAGTCTTTACAGTGCTCCCAAATGGTTGTCAGAGTGTCACATTCTGAAGGCAATCAGGGGACATTTATCCTAGGTCTATCTGAATTTGAAGGACCGAACTGTTGATACCCATATGACAGAGACCATTTGGTCAACAATTTGGATTTTAGAACCATTATGACTGTGATTGCGGTACTGAAGGGATTAGGGAATTTGCCCTTGCCCCCATTGTAGTGCAATATTGGAGCTGGTATAAATAATTAGCAGGGGTTGTGGGGATGCAGGGGGGGGGGGTTGCTTCAAAAACATTATTTGTATCGTAGGCAGGTGTCATGTGGTTTTGTTAGATTTTCGATTAACTGCATTATCAACCACATGGTCTTGACCGTATGGGTTGCAACAATGTGTTTTTTCAATAAACTGACATCGATCCTACTTATCCCTGCACCCAATTACCTGGACGTCCATCAACTAAGACAAACGGGTGCAGAGGATCATTACCAAAAGCTATCTCATTCCATTTCACACCCCATATCCCCAAACAGACTTCCAAATGTTCCACTCTCACAAAGAAACACAGACACTTCAGAAATAAAGCGTCTAAGGAATCAAGTCATTCAAGAGGTTCCACCAGACCAGACAGAATCCAGAATTTGGTGAAGGCTCTCTTTAGTGGCAAAGAAAAATGAGGACTTATGGCCAATCCTGGACCTATGCCACTTGAACAAGTTTGTGAAGCAGACAAAATTCCAGATGGTCAAGGTACACTCTATCCTTTCCTCCTGAGAAAGAATAACTAGACGTGCTCGATACATCTTCAGGACCACATTATCTCACAATGATGGACAAATGTTCCAGGAAGGATCTTTGTTTCTGGCTGGGAGCCAGTCATTTTAAGTTCAGAGCTTTGCCATTCGGTCTCACCACAGCCCCTCTGGTGTTTATCAAGTGAATGGCAGTGGTAGCAGGTCATTTCTGGCTGCAGGAGATTTGGGTGCTTCCTTAAATGGACAACTGGCTAATCACTGCCCCTACCATGGATCTACTCATTCAATCCAGTGACTCCTTGCTCCATCTATGTACAGACCAGGGGATTACAGGGGATACAGTGTATCTAATGAAATCCAAGCTTCAACCAGTTCAGAGGTTCACAGGTGTTTACTAGATTAATGACCACAAGGGCCTTTTTGAGCAGAGCCATGCAGCCTAGATCTCTGACAAGTTCCAGCACCACTAATAAAAGAGTAAGGAGGTGCTTGGGAGGGTAAAACATTTACAAGCAAGGGACTGGAAGATAAACCATTTAACAGGCTGCCTGTGTTCATTAGAGACATAGGGGCCAAACCAGGGATGAAGTTTCTGTTTCCCATCCAATTGCCCAAGTTGTACTTAAATTGGGTTAGGGAGGAATTATGGTTCAAATGCCTGTTCCAGAGAAGGGGTAGTCTCTGGGATACATACCTGTCTCTCCAGCAGGTCCTACTCATATCACATGCAAGGTTTAAGTCTTTAGAACAGGTAATTCTGGTGCCTTTAAGGACACACTCTCCTAGGATGTGATATCTATCCAGACAGACATGGCAGTTGCTTGGTACATCAACAAACAGGAAGGAACCAGATCTTGCCAGTTATGTCGAGAGGCCATGAGGGTGTGGCAATGGGTGATATCTTCTCACTGCTTTTTAACATCAACACATATTCCATGGAAGTCCAATGTTCTAGTGGACAGGTTGAGCAGGTCTACCTTACTTCCTTACAAGTGGTCCCTCAATCGAGTAGTCACTGAGTGGATTTTCATCCATTGGGGCCAACTTTGCTGCAATCTCTTTGCCTCTCCCCACAACACAAAGTGCAGAAAATTCTCTGCCTTAATCTGCCAGGAAGGAGAGTTACCAAGGGATGCTCTCACTTACACCTGGGCCCCACTGGACTCCTTTATTCCTTTTCTCCAATGCCTTTGACACCCAAGCTCTTAAAGAAAGCACTAGCAAAAAAGGTTACAGTTATCCTTATAGCCCCTTACTGGCCCGGACAAGTGTAGTTTCCCTTCCTCTAGCCTCATTTACTACATCCTTCTTGGATGATGGATTCGGACCCAGATCTTCTCTCTCACCTGTCAGGGTCACCTCACTCATTCAGTCCTTCAAGTTTGTTGCATGATTTCTCCAATTCCAATGACAGTCAGACAGCCCAAGTTTTCGCACTCAGTAGTACATACTCTTACTTATTTCCAGAAACCTTCAACACATAAGGTTTACAAAAGCAAATGGAAAAAGTTTTTTTTATCTGGGCAGCTGAAAACAATCTTGAACCTTTCTTGGCTCCCCTTTCAGCTATTTTAGAATTTCTTGTTCATCTTTTTCAAAATGGAGCAAACTACTCCACCATCAAGGTACAGTTAACAGCCATATTGCCTTCTCACACTGGAGAAAATCACATGCCCATAGCATCTCTTAGGCTTTCGAAACCTTTCCTCATAGGAACTTTTCTACTGAATTCCCCACAGTCAGAGATCAGTTCCTCCCTGGGATATTACAATTTTGCTGCAAGAATTAACTGCTGCACCTTTTGAGCTTGCTGCTAAAGTTGACCTAAAGTTTTTATCATGAAAAACTTTATTTTTGGTGGACATTACTTCCATTAAGACAATTTCTAAGCTTCATTCTTTGTCTTCAAAATCCCTTACTTGGTCTTTCACAGAGACAGTGTATCTAAAAACCAACCCCTCCTTTCTTCCTAAGGTGGCTTCTGAATCTTCTATCAGCAATCCATAAATCTTCTAGTATTCTTCCCAAATTTTTTGAATAAGGCTGAATATATATTACACTTAATAGATGTTCACTGCCAGTTACATTTTCACTTACACTAGATGGCACCCTTCAGAAAATCTGATCAGTTGTTTGTTTTCTTCTCCACTATTAAGTTGGGAAAAGGAGTATCTGAACAAAGCTCTCTCCCACTGGTTGTCTGAGTCTACATTTTATATGTACCAAGAAAGAGGTCCGTCACTGCTTACAATTCCAAAAGCCCATTCCACTAGATTTGTAGCTTTGTCTACAGCTTTCTTTTTTTAGAGTGCCATCGGATGACATCTGTGCTGCGGCTACCAGGTCCAAAGTGCATACTTTCATTTCCCATTATAAATGTGACATACAGTCTGTCCCATACTTTAAGTAATGGACAGAAAAGACAATATCAAATACAAAAAGGTATGCACAGTACTTACCATAATGGCAGATCTGTGTTGTCTGTTTCTGTCCTTCAGCTACCCACCCACTTTCCCCTTTCCATTTGGTTTATAGCATATGTCATTATCACTCCTGGTTAAGCCTTGGTTCCTTGAGATTATTTACCAATAACATACATTTTATATTATATACACACACACACACACACACACACATAAAATAGGGTGACAACAGAAGGTCGAAGTGGGTTCAGTCGAACCCACTTCAGTCGAAATCCGGAAGCTGAATGGCGACACTGTCAAATCTGACATTGTCAAAGTACAAATCTCGACCCCATCTCGACCCATGTTAAAGCCCGTTCCGAGGTTTACATGAAGTCGTACTTCGACAACGTCGGAATTCGACATTGTCAGTTTCACGGAAGTGGGTTGATGATCACATCACTCAATGGGGTCAGGTTCGACCTTCTGATGGTAAACCATAAAAATACACAAACACACATATACATATATGTATATATAAATGTGTGCATGTGTGTGTGTCTCAACTTGTTTCTTTTTTACTTATTGTATTCTCGTCTTTCTTCTTGTGGGCAAACTCAATATGAGGTAGCTCATACTACACACTGGAATTATGGGTAAGGGGAGGAGCCTAGGCACCAGATCCAAAGGTTGGAAGTGTCTAGAGTCAGATCCAAAGACCTATATGTTGAGAAAGGACAGAAACAGACAACACAGCTCTATCATTAAGTTAAGTACATATCTTTCATTTTTGTAGAAGATGTACACCAAATGAAGGAGCAAACAGCCAGCTCAATAAAGAAACCATAACTACAAAGTCAAAATAAAGAGCCAGCACAGTGCCTTTTTGCTTTGCTGGCTATTTATTTTGATTTTTGTAGAAGACTTTTAATGCAGCATATTCCTCTTTTCCACTTGCTTTATGACAACTTGCAATAGTTTTTGGCTTGGTTTCTGCTAATGACTAAGGACTTTTGCCTGCTGTTTAGACTGTGAACTGTGTTTGTGTGTTGCAGTGGTGTTTATGCAGCATGGATGTGCGAAAAAAATATGTTCTCTTTCTTTTGAAAACTCAGTCTGCTCACCAGTTTTTTTGGTAGAGCCCCACAGAGTGCACTACCAAAATGGGTAATGGAGAGGGCATCCACAGCAACAATCAAGAGAGAGTGGGCCAGGGGGAAAATAGGGAATAAGAATGGAGATGAGGTAGCACGCCAAGACACTTGAAACGGCACACTGGACAGGCTTACTGTCTCCTGCCATAAGCAAATGTAAAAAAGTCACATTTTCCCACTTTGTATGTATTCACACACATTCACAGTCACAGTTTTGCAATTCTGATAATCACAATGCCCTCAAAATTCCAAATGGCACCCTAAGCACAAAGCAGCCATGGTCTCTAAAAAGACTGGACACTTTCAATAGCTGCTAGGTGAATACGTAATTTACAATTAATAGTCACAATGAAGCAATCCTTTCATCTACTGGCACAAACTCCCAACTGTACAGCACACAGTCTGGGGCTTTTCAGTGCCTCCATACCAGGCTGGGGGCTTTTCCTGAGAGTCAACTCAGAGGACAAAGACCACCTCTGCTAAAGAAGTTTCACTATTAAGTCCACTCAGTTTGAGCCTCTCCACTGAATTTGTCCCAGAGGAATGTAAAACCGTGGTGGTCATACCGCTCCACAAGGGAACATCCACTACTGATATATGAAACTATACACCCAAAAGCCTCATCAGCCTTGTATGCAAAGCAATGGGTCACATCACTGTGGAACTTAACAAGGACACAGAAAGCCCTGGACCCAAGCCAGTTTGGGTTTGTAAAAGGCAGATCCTGCCTCCTGAACCTGGTATGCTTTCTTGATCAAGTCACTGAAGCATTATACAGGCAGAATTGTTCACATTGCCTACCTGGAACTTATCAAGGCTTAGACACCATCTGACATTATTGATGAGATAATCAAAGTAAATGTAAACCCTTATGTTGCCCAATGGATAACAAACTAGATAATGGAAAGAACTCAGTCTATTAGTAAGGGAGACGTATTCTCTTTGAAAGAGTAGTTACAAGTGGTGTCATCGGGGACTGGTTCTAAAACCACTTCTCTTTGGCACTTACTTCACTTATGTCAAGACTGACATCGAAAGCCTGTTTCTGACCAAGTTTGGAGACGACTACAAACTTGGAGCAGTCAGTCATTAACTCCTTATCCAACTTCTAAATTGTTCAGCAGGGTCTAATAGGCAACAATAAGTGGTACTGAGGCCACAGCTTACAACTCCATGCCAAGAAATGTAGCACTGCATCCTTTGGCAAACTGGCCACTCATTCACTTGCCACACAAGTGGTTCCCCTTTGAAAGTTGACTCATTCATTAGAGACCAGGGCAGTTTTATTGACAATGAACTACCCCTTTGCTCATCATGAATCCACAGTTCTTAGGAAACCCTTTTTCCTAGCCAGAGTAATGACTAGGGTTATTTCTTCCAGATTTAAGAAAGTTAGCATTCCTCTACACTCCTCCCTCTTGAGGCCCCAGAATACAGTATAATAGCTCCTTTGGTATGTAATTATCTAAGCATATGACCCAGCTTGAGAGACAGCAGCATTTCTTCAGTAAAATAATGAAGGCTATGTCTTCTTTGAGTAACCCAGCCAACTTTAAAGCACTCGCAGTTTCCTATAGTCTCCTGAAAGGTGACCTCTGTCTAGCCTACACAGCCTTAAAGGCTCAAGTAATCTGCATCCTCTTGCACATCCACAAAACTTATAAAACCATAAACATCCACTCAAGTAAAGTACAGCTGTGTAAGTAAAACTTACCATAACAGTAGATGTAGATGTTTGAATGATCACTGGTGCAGTAGCCTTAGCTCTATGGGTTATATCCTGCCAAGGATACAATAGATGGCCAGCTTTCAGAGCTTCATGGGACCTTCCATGCCCCCAGACTATCAGGCTGTTCGAGTAGAGCTGACTAAAAGACAAGCTCGAGTGTCAAGCCCTTCAGAACTTTCTGGCCTGCAGAGTGGGGAAGACCAGAAAGGTCAATGCTAGGGACAACAAAAAGTAAATGTCCACACCCTGGTATAAAAAAGTGCACCAAAATGGGGGGGGGGGCTACTGCAGCAGTGATCATTCGAACATCTACTCTTATGGTAGGTTTCAATTAAACGACTGTACTATGTTCATCATATTTATCACTGCTGCAGAAGCCTTACCTATACGGGTAAACTATCTTTGCTAACTACATTTGGAAGGTGGAAGAAGAAGAGTGCAGCAGTCCCTGGAGAATGGACCAGGCAAACCTTGAGCTGTACCCGGAGAAGGAATCAAACTTACAGTGCTTTGTAAAAGTATGTACACAGCACCAAGCAGTAGCCTCCAGAACACTTCAATAACCCAACCCTTTCCAAAAAGCCATAGATAATAAGTCCCTGGAAGAGTGACCATGACCCTACCTGGAATAGTTTTGCTAAGCCGAGTACAACAAAAGGTAATAATTGCCTTAGACAACCATTTGGAAATAGTCTGTTGGGTAGGTAGTATCTTCACAAGAAATTAAACAGTTCATCCGAAGACCTGAAAGATTTAATTCTGTCAAGATAGAACCTGAACTGTTCGTGGACATCAAAGGTATGAAGTATCACTTCTCATTCATTTTTAGGTTCAGGAAAAAAAAAACTGGGAGATGGATAGTTTGGCTTAAAGTAAACTCCGATACGATTTTAGGCATAAAAGAAGGATTAGTTCCAAAAGAAACTCTGCCCCTATGAAAAATACAATAGGATCTACTCACCATAAGAGATTGCAATGCATACACACTTCTTGAAGAGGTCAGAGCAATAAGTAAAACTGTTTTCCATGTTAAGAGCCTCAAGTCAGCCAGATTAGCTGATTCAAATGGAGCAAGTGTTGGCTTCTTTAACACAAAATTAAGATCTCAAGGAGGGGTCACCAGTTTACTTGGAGGTCTCTTGTGCAAAATCACCTGCAAGAACATTCAGATACGACACTGCACTGAAAGAGGAGGTTCCATGGGCAGACATGCTGAAATGGCCAATAAATGAACCTTGATAGTTGAATACGAAAACCATAGGATCGCAATTCACATAAATACTGTAGAACCAAAGAGCAACTAGCCCTGAACAGGTGCTGGTTACGTTGCTGGTGCCAACAAGAAAACATTTTCCATTTGCTAATGTGTGACTTTCTAGTAGCAGACTTTCTTGCCTCCATTATTACCTGTTGTACATCTTCAGTAAACAGGTCCCTAAAAGGAATTAAGACCCTATCATCAAGGCAGCTAATTGAAGCTGATTGATGCTAGAGTGTGTCAAGCACCACTCTTCTTAGGAGTAGATCATGTCTATGAGGAAGCCTGTGGTAAATGCCCCTGGTTATATTCAAAAGAAGGGAGAACCAAGGTTGTCTTGGTTAGAAGGGAGTCACCGCAGTGATTTTGGGGGATTCCTTCTGAATCTTCAGAAGTATGCTGGATGTTAGTGGAGAGGGTGTCAAAGCATAAAGAAACGCTTTTGTCCAAGGAAAAGGAAAGGCATCTATCTTCCTGGCCATCTTGCATGGAGTCTTGGAACAGAATCTTGCCAGTTGATTGTTCATCAAGGAGGCAAAGAGTTCTCCTTGAAGAACTCCTAAAAGATGGAATGGATGTTGGATGCCCTCCCCCCACAGATCTAGGTTCTATTCGTGAGGGTCTGCCCTGGTCCTGCTCAGCTTCTACACCCTAAAATTTTGCTCTGATGGTTGTGCTGTGAAGCTACATCCCAGGCTAACATGGTTAGTTTGCAAAGGGAATAAAACATTTTCCCCTTTGCTTGCTGATGTACCACATGACTGTGATACCATCTGTCACCACTTGAAGAGGTCCCGGGGGACAAAGATGGTTCAGTGAGCTGAGGACCTTGACCAGGGCAAGCATCTCCCTGGCATTTACATGCTTATGACTGTCCTTGGTGTCCTACACTCCCTGTACTTTTATCCCTCCTGAAACTGCTCCACAAGCAAAGTCTGAAGCATCTGTAGAGACTTACTGCTTTGGAGCAGAGAAGGAGAAGGGCAGACCTGGATTTACAAAGATCTTCTTTCTGTTTGAGTATCTTATTGTTTTACAAAATTGTTCTTGTACTTCTTTGTTTCTCTTGCCTTGTATACCAATTTTTTATTGTTATCTAAACCATGCATGTACTCTAACTTCCTTGGAGCTTTTCTCCCCAGGACTCCACTGAAAACAGACACTTTGTGTCCAGTTGGATTTATCCTGGTAAAATAAATGTTTAAATAAATAAATAAATAAAATAAATCTTTTGTTGGAGACAACCCCCAGCACTGGGATTTTAAAAGATAAAACGGTGTTGGTGCTGGGACCAAAGAAACACCAGACACCACTACATTTTTGTTATATGGAGTCTTGAAAATCAGTAATGCCACAAGACCCAAAATCAGGAGGTATTCATTTTCAGTGATCAAAGTCTGACTAGAAAACCTTAGAAATAAATCTAGATAAAGAACACTTTTTCCTGTGGAAGAAAAGCTCTTTGAACAGAGATGTCTAACTTACATCCTAGGAATACAATCCTGTGTGAAGGAGTCAAGAAAGACTTTTGAATGTTTTCTTGTAATCCCAAGCTTGTGTAAGAAGTCTCCACCAAAGACAGAGATTTCCTGATACTTTGAAAGACTGCAAAGGTAAGTAAGTTATCTAAATATGAAAAAATATGGACACCCTGTAGCCTGCGAATAGGTACAATTAAAGCTAGACACTTTGTGAACATGCTTGGTTTAGTGGATAGTTCAAAGGGTAAGGCAGAGAACTGATGATGTGATCCACACACACAAAACCTTAAGAAACATCCAAAGTCTGTATGAATAGGGATGTGATGAGCATCTTTTAAGTTTAATGTTGCCAGGAAACTTGAAAGAGGAAGAAGAAATTGTGAAGTGACATAATTTTGAATTTGGGCGCTGTCACAAACAAGCCTAGTAAAGAAAGATTCAGAACTGGTCTCCAAGAAATTTCTTCCTTTAGCACTAGAAACTCCCTTGAATAAAAACCCTTCCCACCTGGGAAATAGGAGCTGGTTCTATCACTCTTTGGGACAGCATACAATGAAAAATCAATGGAAACAAGAGAGTAATCTGGAGGATGAGGAAAGACCCCCTGGAAAGGAGGAATTTCCTCCCACTACCATTTCTAGCTTTGATGAATGATTTTCAGTACCCATTTGTCTGAAACTATCTGTTGCCAAAGAGAAAAATGGAAATTCAGACCATCTCTAAGGAAAAAAAAAGGGAGGGTGGTAGGTCTCTTGAATAATCATTCAGACTTGTTGGACTGTCCTTGTTTTTGTGAGGTTCAAGAATTCTTTCTGGAACCCCATGCCATTTCTTCTTAAACATCTGATTAGCAGTATTTTGCTGGGGCTGCTCATTCTGTTTTTTTTTCCAGAATTAGACAAGGAGATAAAAATCCATTTGGCAATTATCTCGAGGGATTCCCTGGATCAGCTTCCCCTTTCATTACACTTTTTGATCATCTCAGCAGCACAGGGGCCAAACACTAAACTCTAGCTAAGGGAGAGTTCAAAATCTCATTTTATCACCACCTGGGAGGTTCGAAGAATGCAGCGATGCAAACTTCCTCAAAGCAGAATCAGTGGCCATAACCCTGGAAGAAGTATCAACAGAGTTACACACACACCATAAACAATGAATAGTGAGTGACTTTTGAAGTAGAAGAAACTAAGTTATTTAAACCAGATTTTTCCTCACAAGAAGAAACTCCAGATAAAACATTCCTCATACATTCACAGTTTGTCAGAACAAACATTAATATATATGCCTGACCATTCAAAATTCTGAAAATCAAAGTTGGAGTAATATACACTTTTTTCCCTTACCTATCAATAATTTTCCGATCCTCATCAGAAAGGGTAGGATTGGAATTTAGTAAGTGCTTAGCAGCAGTAAAAAGACTGAGGAACCTCATACATCCCATTTGCCTTTTAGGGGCAGAGGTCTGGATACCATTAAAAATTTTAGGTAGTAACACGTATCCTCTAAAACAGAGGAAACAGGAGAAATGGGTGTAGGTTCTGAAAAATCCTTGTATAACAAGCCATAGTATTTTCGGAGAGACTGAGAAACCTCACTCTTCTCCCACCGAAAACAATGGCACATTCTAGCAATAGTCTCAGAGAAAGAGACCCCCCCCCCCAGGGAGAATCAGAAACCGAAATCTCTTCAGAGTCTGAATCAGAAATCTGAGGAAGAAACCTTGTATTTGTCCCTGCATCTTCCTGTTCAGATTCAGAATCTTTAATCTCCTGAAGAAAAGAGGAATCCCTCTTTCTTTTACCAGAAACTACTTTACAAGAAAGATCAAAAACCTGAATCAAACCATGAGCCAGACCTAGTAAACTACTCATATCAAAAGAATATTGAAGAGTACACACGTTTTTTTTTTAAGGGAAAAATGAGGCCAACCGAGTAAATAATGGCAGCAGTTTCTCCAGGGATGGGCAAAGTATTCTGTCACAACAGGAAAAAGTTCCCGTTTCCTCTTTCAGGACTGACAAAGTGGTTCTCCCTTACCCACTAAGGGAAGCAGCAGAGGACATAGCTAACCTCCGGTCCACAGTCCATAGTGGCTATAGGAGCTACATCAGAGGGATCAGGGTAAAAGATGAGAGGTCTGACATACAACAAATTGCCGCAGTACAGTCACCCACCTGCAGCTGAGGCAAACTGCTAGCCTGCTGTGGTGGCAAAAGCTGTTTGCTTATTTTTTTCTTTTTGTCGCTGAAAGAAGGGCCAACTGTGGGACTGGTAGTCTGTTCCAGGTCAAGCCAAAAATGGTGACTCTTCCCCCAGGGAACATGAGCAGCAACAGCTAGTAAACACTACCAGACAGAAAAAGCTTTACTTAACTTTACAGAACTTTTAAACTGACACTAAAAACGAATGCTCTGTTTTAAAATACATTACGGTCCCGAGACAGTCTACTGAAACACAACATTCCTAGCTTTAAAATAACTTTCCTTAAGAGAAAAGTAAAGAAAAAATAACAAAATTAAAGAAAATGGATTTTTTTTCCCCTAAAGGGAACTTACCTGCTCAACAAATGTAGACTATCTAGCCTGAAAAGCTACAGCCAAGTGCACTCTTTGGCAGAAGTAAAGCTCTGAAGGTCTTTGTGCCCAAACTTGTCTTTTAGTCAGCTCAATTTGAACTGCCTGACAGTTTGCGCATGTGGAAGGTACCCAGAAACCTTGGAAGTGGTCCAGCCATTATATCCTTGTCAGGACAGAGCTCATATAAATAGATAAAATCCACAAAAAGGGTAAAGTGCGCATGTAAAGTATCAAAGTATAAATCCAAAGTCAAAATTCGGAGGCACACCAGGACAATCAAAGCTGACTTTATTACTTATACAATAAAACCACAGAGGTTACAGATGTAGACCTGGTCAGTTAGCGTTTTCACGTTTCTTGGAGCGCTTCCTCAGACTGTATAACCAGTACTTTCATTCACAATATTTATAAAAACTCTTGTCCAATGAGAAAACATTTCCCCACTTTAGTAATTTCCTTAAAGCTAACACATTAATATTATAGGTTGTACATTTCAAAATCGCAATCAAATAACCATATCTAATAGATACACTTTCCTATAAAAACTACGACATTCACAATTACCTATAATATATCTATACCTAAAAAATATATGAAAAATGTATATGCATGTGAATGTGTATGTGTACAAATGTTTGATAATAAAAACATCTCTATTTCATAAGACATACATAAATCAGTCAGTATAAACATCTATCATTTACATATAAAACTATGCTGCCTAATTAATCAAATCACTATATCTTGACAACATTAAATGTACAATAATTTCATCAATAAATCGCTAAATCAACAAAACAGTCTGAATATAACGTACATAACATATATATAACAAAATGTATATTACTGCAACTGAATTTCTGAACTTATGGGGCTTACCAATCGATTAATAAAATATCTAACTATAACATTACTATCTAAAAAAATTTTTTTTAAAATTGTTTTAAAAATTTTTCTTTTGATCAGAAGGATTAACTCAAATTCTCTAGTGGGTATATGGTCTATCAATGAGAAACGGTTTCACGGAGACTCTATCACTGAGTCCATGTGCCCTATCTGCCTGCATCCTCATGATCCAGCGTGCTTCTTGTTTCTCAGTGAAATTCTTCAAATTGCCAAGTCTAGTCGTTTTATGTATTAACTCTATTACAGTGAACTTAAATTTGTGCGTCATATCATGGGTAATAATATGTCTGGCTAGGGTATTACTATCACCTTCTCTATTCATAGCATATATATGCTCCCTTACTCGCTCACGTAGAGTCCTGTTAGTCTTAACCACATAGAATGAATGACATTTCTCGCATACCGGAGATGCATCAAATCTCTTATTTTGCAATCAGCATATAATTTAAAAACAAATTCCTGTCCTGTGTCTGGATGAACGAATACACTCTTACTGGACATGTAACTACACTGACTGCATGCTCTACAAGGATAAGTGCCTTATCTAGCTGATGTTATACCATCTGGTTTAGATCTCTCATAACATAGCAAATGCTTCAAAGACTTAGTATTCTTATAAGAGAACACAGGGCACTCTCCTACTATGTCTTTAATTTTATCATCAATTGTCAGCATGTTCCAATTCTTATAGAATATACCTCTAATCTTACTATTATTATTTGTATATGGTATTGTCACTCTGTTAACTGTAGACGTTGAATTTATTCTGTTACCTAAATTGTTAATTTCATTCTTCCCATATATATGGGGTCTTCAAGTGTATTTCTACTAATGGTCTCTTCTTCAAACATTATATTGGTTTCTCTGGGATGATAGCCTCTGTCATGAAAGTCACTACTAAGAGTATTTAAAGTTTCTTGAAAAACACTGTCATTGCTAGTTAGACTGGATGCCCTTAACGCTTGACTCTTAACAATGTTTCTATAAATATGTGGTGGATGCATGCTTGTTCGATGTAATAAAGTGTTCTTCCTGCATGTCTTCCTAAACATTTCAGTTTCAATCCCATTCTCATCCTTCTTTATAAGAACATCCAAAAACTTATCATATTATATGACCATTTGGCTGATAGTGACAAAAAATATGTGGTTCCATTCCTGTAGTTGATGAATTCTTGAAGGGTTTCTTCACTACCTCCCCATATCAAAAAATATCATCAACAAAATGCTTATAATAGCATATGTGGGTGTTATATTGTATGTTCCTCAAGAGATATGTGCGTGTTCCCAATATGCCATTACTAAATTGGCATATGAGTTAGCATATGGTATTCCCGTGGCCACCCCTTTTTGCTGAAGAAAACAGTGATAGTCATACATGAACACATTGTTGTTCAAAACTATTTCTATAAGCATGGCACACCTAATAATTAAATAAATTTTCATACCCTTTACTATCAGGAATAGTCTCATGTACACTATCCCCACATCATTAGGAATCATGGTAAATAAAGATGTAACATCTAAAGTCACTAGTATATCTGTATTGTTGTTAGTTACTATGGAAGTATATTCCACCATACTCTCCAAAAACTGTTTTGTATCTCTAAGTACTGATGCTGTACTGTCCACTACTCTCCTAAGTTGTTTCTCTAAGTAGATCAAAATTGTCTCCATTAGCCACCCTCGGCTCGAGACAATCGGTCTCATTGGTGGATCAGTAAGATTTTTATGTACTTTGGGTAACCATCTGAATGTTGAAATAACTGGTTTGTCTATTAACAAATATTTGTACAAATCAAAATCAATTACATTGCATAAAAGCAAATCATATAATTCACCAAGTACATCTTGAATAACTTTATTCAATTGTATTGGACTAACATTTCTATAAGTATGTTCTTCATTCAGTAGTTCCTGCATTTTCAAATTATAAAAATCTCTATCTAAAATAACGACAGCACCCCCTTTATCTGCTGCTCTGATCATAATATTGCTGTTGTCTTGCAATGTTCTAAGTGCCTTTTTCTCTTGTATACTTAAATTATAAAATTCAGGTCTAACATTTTCAGCAAATAACTTAATTAAATCCCTCTCGCAGGCCCTTTCATTTGCCTCCACGAGTGGGTACATTTGCGGTACAAATGCAGAGGGTTTTCTGTAATTATTTACATTATTTGTTCCATTATCACACATCATTTTTAACCCTATACTTCGAGAAAATATTTTCATATCAACTAAAAACTCAGTTAAATCAACATTTTTAGACGGAATAAATGAGAGCCCTCTATTCAATAGCATTCCCTCTGGTTCAGACAGTACATACCCTGAGAGATTTAAAATCAAGTTCGGTTTACTGGATTCAGATGTTCCCTCTGAAATTCTAGACGCTCTTCTGGAAACTTGCATTTCTTGGTTGTCTGTTGAGGAGACCACGTTGCTCTCTGAGTAATCCGGAAAGGTAACAGAAAAGGGCAAAAAGTGACAGAATCATTGGAAGAGGATGGTTTAATATTAGTGGTTATGGTATCCTTTCTACGAACATCAGAAACAGGATGGCTCACTTTCTGAGATATACTAATGGAACACAAAGGTTCATGAAGTGGAATCTGCTCATCAGTAGATGTAGTTCCTTTCTCATTCAGTAACTGCCGTTCTCCCACCGGTGACGCTGGCAACACTACTGACGTCATCTGGGAGTAGTCGGTGTGAATAGATGAATGAATAGAAGAAGATGGGACAATGCCTTGCTCTCTCACTGGTTCATGGGGCCAAGAGAAGACGTTCCCTTTTTGAAAATCTAAAAAGTCCCGTTCAAGTTTCTTCTTATCTTGAAGTAATTTATTATCTAACAGTGATAAATGAACATGTAGGTCTGTTAAAAATTCATTAATCTCATATATATTTAACAAGTTACTCAATTCCTCTTGCAACTTCGTTGCCTCATGCATTAACTCATTCTCTATTAAAATATATTGTTCAATCAATAGCCGCAGCTTGTTTCTACATTTAACTGTTGCCATTTAGTTAACAACTTTGGATACTTGGTACCACAGGTCGGCATTTTTAATATGCATAAACCTCGTGGTACCACTTTGAAGCAAAGGCTCGCCTCCATACGTTTTCTTTGCCATTGAGTCTGTTTTAACTTTTCTAAATTGGTTTCTAACTTTCTGGTCAGTTGTATTACACTGATATTGCGATTAACATCTCTGTTGTCACTCTCATTACAAATCAGTTAATTTCTAGTTAACTTCAGAAGAGGGTTACTTTCCGCTTGAATCAATCTATGAAACTAAATATCTTTTTTACCATTTGTTGTTGCATCGGGTTCTCAGCTGATCAGTTTCCTGTTCACAATCACTTCTGTCATGTCCCTTGATGTGATAAACAAAAAAGCAAACTAAACGGATAAAATCCACAAAAAGGGTAAAGTATCAAAGTATAAATCCAAAGTCAAAACTCGGAGGCACACCACGACAATAAAAGCTGACTTTATTACTTATACAATAAAACCACAGAGGTTATAGATGAAGACCTGGTCAGTTAGCACTTTCACGTTTCTTGGAACGCTTCCTCAGACTGTATAACTAGTACTTTCATTCACAATATTTATAAAAACTCTTGTCCAATAAGAAAACATTTCCCCACTTTAGTCATTTCCTTAAAGCTAACTCACATTAATATCATAGGTTGTACATTTCTAAATTGTAATCAAATAACCATATCTAACACATACACTTTCCTATAAAAACTACGACATTCACAATTACCTATAACATATCTATACCTTTGTGGTTTTATTGCATAAGTAATAAAGTCAGCTTTGATTGTCGTGGTGTGCCTCCGAGTTTTGACTTTGGATATAGCTCATATAGCTAAGGCTACTGCAGCAGTAATCTATATGGTGAACATTCTTAACTTCCACTGAAACATAAGAATGACTTGCTGGCGAGATAAATATATATGTCAGAGAATCTTCCCTCTTTTATGGAATACATCTCTTTGATGTAAAGCAAAATAGCTTCCCAACCCTCTAAGAGTAACCTGGATGAATGAATGTGAATGAAAGGGCAAGTCAAAATACACCCCAGGTCTGGACAATCAAGCCCTCATTAAAGGGAGTCAAAACTAGGCATAAATTAGTCATGTCAATCAATGAGTACCTACAGTTTGGGATTTGTGGCTAAACAACCCATGCTCCTCTGGATCAATATCCTAGTATCCACCTATGAGCCTTACAGATACACACACACACACACACACACACACACACACACACACACACACACACACTAGTCATGAGTGTTACTTCTGTCCTGCCCCTAACACTAAACCCAAACATTACATTACTAGAAACCCTTTTCCTAATAGTACCACTACCAAGATGACACGTGATCTCTGTTTTGTAGCTGGATTTTTTGATATATGGCATTTTAGTTGGGTTGAATTTTTCAGTGTTTTGCGATTCGATATTCTTGGTGTTTCAGTATTTTGTGCACACTGTCTCGTTTTTTTACCATCATTTGAGATTCAGTATTTTGAGTGTGAAATATTTTATGGCAACTGTACACACACACACACACACACACACACACACACACACACACACATACGCACACACATACGCACACACATACGCACGCACACACATACGCACGCACACACATACGCACGCACACACATACGCGCGTATTTCTTTTGATCAATGAATGTAGATTGACTCAAAATACATCGAACAAGTTCACTGGTGATCATTATCATCTACAAAAACAAACAAAAAAAAAAACGAAGTGATTATGAATGTAAACAAACCCTTTACATTTGCGACCACCTAAAACAACTACAACCTTTGCTTTATACAGGGGGGGGGGGCTTTACCCACCACCACCACTGGAAATTAAATAACTCCATGGTTGCACAACCGCAGAGAAAGAGAATAACTCCTGAAAGTATATTACAATCAAAGTGTCACAGTTGAACTGTAACATAATCTGACCACTTTAACCACTGATGAAAATTACCAAAAGCAGCAAGATCAAACCATGGCACCCATACATACATGGTACATACACCCACACACATATACCACATATGAGCAGCACAGGGATGCAGAGGGTAGCATTATTGTCTTACAGCAAGAGGTTCTCTGGCTCGATTTTCAGCTTGGGTGCCTTCTGTGCAGATTATTGTGTCCTCCGTGTGTTTTATTTGGGTGTTCTGGTTTCCTCCCACATTTCAAAGACATGCAGTAAGTGGACTGGATACTTAAATTGGCTGTAGGTATCAGTGTATGTGTATGTGTGGTATGGAAGAATAACTGTTACAGGGCTAGCCACAAGCGGTGTGAGTACTGGCTCTAGAAGAAATAATAAAGAAAACCGTCACTCGATGACAAAAGTACCAAATTGATTAGTGCTTTTGACTTTCTGTAACGAGGACTTCATCAGAATAAAATGCAATACACCCTCATGAAATTAAATAATAAAAATTGTGTGATAACAAATGGCACAAAGAACATTTACAGTGACATGTTTAATATAAAACACACAAATCTTTCATAATAATAATAATAATAATAATAAAACCAAGAATCTAAGTATTATAAATGTTAAATATGTCATTTTTATAACCTCATTGTTTAAAAAAAATTGATGTTTACTACTTAATTTAACCCAGGGAAACAGACTTCATGCAGTCTTATTGCCATTTAGTAAAACCCCACAAATCAAACAGTTGGGAGGGTGGCCTAATAGTTAAGGTGTTTGCCTTACATACACAAGGTGCAGGGTTTGAGTCTCACAAGGGATAACTGGCTAAGCTTAAAATGGCTCGCAAGGACAGTTAGCTTAGTACTAATCTATGAACCTATGAACCTAAGCAATGTAATTTATTTCTGAGGGTACTTTTATTTCACTGGCACATATGGATAGGACTATTCTGATTACGTTACACTATAATTGCAACTCAGTAGGGGTGACTCACTTTGCTGTTTGTAGAGCTTGCAGTTATATTTATCTTGGAATGACAACTTAGAATTTATATTTTAGAATTAGGGAACATTTGGCTCCCATTAAGATCTTTGACACAAAGAATGCTTGGTCCAGACGAACGTTAACATATACTGGACCAGCAAAATTCTATTTCGGAGCTGTTGATCACTAATGTTGCGATTCTAGGTGGGAGGTGGTATTACAATAGACTCAAAGTTAAATGGCAAGTAAGATCGCAGGCAGACAGTTTCCCTGGGTTAAACTAAGTAGTAAAAATATATTTTTTAAAATAAATAAGTTATAAAAAGTAAAATATTTAATGTTTGTAATATTGAGATTCTTGGTTTTATTATTATGAAAGATTTGTAAGTGTTTTAGATTAAATGTCACTTTAAATGTTCACTTTTACCATTTGTTGACGTTATGCAATTTTTATTTTGTTTATGAGGGTGTACTGCATTTTATTATGATGAAGTCTTGATTACATAGATGCAACTTATATTTAAAATATTTAGATGATATCTTTATTTTATGGGAGGATACCATCGACATCGTAGAAGATTTTGTGTGTGCGTGTGTATGTACATATCGTAATATATATACACACACATATATATATATATATATATATACACATACATACATACATACACACACACACACACACATATACACACACACACACACATATATATATATATATATATATATATATATACATACATACACACACACACACACACATACATATACATACACACACACACACATACATATACATACACACACACACATACATATACATACACACACACACACATACATATACATATGCACACACACACACATACATATACACACGCACACATGTACATATTAAGCATGTATACACAGAGAGAAAGAGAAAACTGAAGCAGTCTACATAAATCACGGATTTTTCATTATGCATGTATCTGCTCATTTTTAGTGTGCCATGTCCCAGTACCTTTCATTTTTATGTCCTTCCTCCTTCTCCCAGGAAAGAGAATTCCATAGCTGACAACTCTCCTGTGTGTGCCCTTTCTCAGAAAGGACACTGAGGAACGTACACCTGGCAGAAAACTAAACAAATGGTTCTCTACTGACCTCACCGAAATGCTGTCCTTTGCTGACTTATCTCTCAAATGCTGTTGAAGCAGGAAGCCAAGTCTTCCTTGAATACAAACTTTAAAAAAAGACCAAGTCAGACCAAAAAGTGATACATCTTCTAAGTACTTGACATTTCTTGCAATCAGTTTAATCTTCTGAAGCCCATCTGTCCAAATGCTTGACTGTGAATTTGTCAGATTGAACTTGCAGTCTGAATGCTGTATATGTCACAAATGTGTGTGTTTTGAGTGTGCATATTTGGTCTGTTACTTTTCTTGTGATGTGGTTTGGAATGTTGGGATTCAGTATCTATTAGGAGACTAAAATGAGACAAACAGCAGACTGTGTAAAAGCACTAATAACCATAAACAAAATGCCACCAACCACTAATGAAGACCAGGGAGTAGATGAAGAATATAACCATCCAACGACTCACATAAAGGTTTAATACTGAAGAAAGACACATGAACATTTAAAGCATGTTCTTTAAAGGATTGAGCACTTCTGTTCCTCAACCAGAACTTCCTCAGATTTTAATATTACTTTCATGAGAAAAAAAAAACATGTTTTTAGATCTAATTATTTTCAGTTTTGCAACTTATATTTAAAATATTTAGATAACATCTTTATCTTATGGGCGGATACCATCGACATCGTAGAAGATTTTGTCAAACAATTCAACATCTCCAAACCCTCTTCTTAAATTCACATGCAACAACAGAAAGTATGAACCATCCTGATACTCTAGTTCTGAAATTAATGGATTTAAAAGAGAGCTACAGAAAACAAACATTTAGTAATTCCTACCTCCACTATAATAGTTTTCTCCCCACAAGTCATAAAAAGAGTTTAGTAAAGGGGCAATATATCCGCTTATTTAGAATGACTTCAAATAAGGATGATCTTGTGGGAGAATTCACAATTTTGGGTAAAATGTTTTTACAGAGATATTTCCTCATGGTGTTTATACATGTAATCAGTAATGAAATAATACATGGATAGGGTAATAGATATAAAGTACTTGCCATCTGTACTCAGAATTGATTTAAATGGAGATTAAAAAATGCACCTCCGATAATAAATGGGACAATTATAAAAGAGCCATAATTATAGAATATAAAGAAATGGGTACTAAAATTAAAGACATCATAGTTAAGAACCGGTGTACTATTAGTTGCAACACTTCTTTGTTAAACACTCTGGGTGCTGAATCACACTTTGTGTTTAACACAGCACACAACCTGAAATAAATTTTTGAAAATCATAACACTGACGCTACTAAATCAAAATATGGTAAAGGCACCATAAAATGTGGGTCTTGTAAGCTATGTCACTATTTCTTTACAAAGAAAGTTTTTACACTTAACAATGGATTGAACAGTAATATTAATTTTGTCAATGGGAACTGCACATTATCATGGACAGTATATTTAGCATTACGTTTAGAATGCCATAATTTTTCACACTGGAAAAACTGAACATGCACTAAATAAAAGAATATATGAGCATCTTTACGATATTAATAAGAAAAATATGAATGATGCTCTTTACTGACATCAATTAGTTTGCACTGGTCCATGTAAGTGTAAGTTTAGAATATTAAATAGAATACCCCGAGATTTAAGAGGGGGAGATTGGGAGAATTTAACAGAGTACAAAGAACAAAAATGAAAACTACGTTTAAATGCAATGAACCCACCCAGACTGAATGATATGGTATCAATCAGTATTAAAAATTAAAACAAGAAGCTTACAGCATTTGTACAAATAGAGTATAACCAAGACAATTTGAATTTTAGATTGTTTACAGAAAGTAACTGTATAGTTTATTCATTTATTGACCTTATTATCTGTTTACTAATTTTTTATGTCTGAGAGTTGATGCTTATTATATTAAATTAAATCAATAATGAATGTTTTTAAAGTATTCAATATGCTGGACTATTACGTTTTAGATGTACCTCAACACTTCACAGACTTGTTTTTAGGTATAAAACATTCTCTGCCTTTAAAGAAAACTAAATAAAAGGAAATGAGGTGTGGGGAAGTGTAGATTCTGAGGAAGTTCCAGTTAAGGAACGAAAGTGCTTGCTCCTTTAAATAAACATGTTTTATGCATCTTTCTTCAGTATTAGACCTTTATGTGAGTTGTTGGATGGTTACATTTTTCATCTACTCCCTGTTCTTCATTAGTGGATGGCAGTGTTTTGTTTATGATCATTTTATCTACTAGGAGACCCAATTTATCCGCTGCTCTCCAAGGCATGATACGCCATGAAACCAAGTTATGTCAAGCACATAGTTTGTGCAATACATTTTCCAAATACAATAGACTCCCACTTATCCGGTCTCTCTGGGACTGGACCTTAGGCTGGATAAACAAATGGCTGGTTAAATCAGAAAAAGCATACAAAATAGCATTTATAGGTTACAAATCAGCTAGAATAACAGGATTTGTGTTAGTATGTTTTTTTCTAATGAATATGAAGTCTAAAACTCAACTGTCCATTATTATTTAGCCCAGTGGACCAGAAGTGTTGTTCCTTCTCTGTTGTCTTTTGCTAGAGCTATGGCAGAAATTTGATGGCTGGTTAAAGAGGAGGCTGATTAAAGAGACGCCAGATAAGAGTCAGTCTACTGTAATGCAACACCTTCTCAAAGCCTTGACAATGATTTAACAGAGACTCAACAGGCATGCAGCCTGGGTACTCTTTCTCCCCTTTCCAGCCTTGAGACCAACTTTCTGACACCACTGAAGTGGGCAAAAACCATGTCACCAAGTCAACAAGTTTTCTTTTCTTTTTTAATAAGCACTTTTTTTTAATCCATTTTTGCCAACCATCTAGCTTCCCCAGATCAAACAAGACCCATTTTTTAACAACACTGTGAATTTCAACCAGTGTCAAGGTGAGGGCAGTCATTCATGCAGCCATGATGGTGCTTTGCACCTCTGATGGCATCCAGGTAATGAGGGCCATTTTGTAGTGGTCCTAACCTCAACCACTGGGAGGGTGGGACATGTGATGTACATCACTGCAAATGCCATCACCATAACAATGCATGCTTCTGTACATCCATACTGAAGTATAAGCAGTGGTAAGATAAGCTTAACACCCACCCCAAGCAAGGCATCTGCAATGCTAACCCCTCCACAGAGGGATCATGGTACCACAAGTCTTACTCCACAACACCCTCTACCCTGTGATATGCATGGCCATCCTCCCCTGCCAGCTCTGTCAGGTGCTCAAACTGCTAATGGAATTCAGGTTACTTGGGGTATTATCCCTCAAAGCCACCAGAGTTGGCATATTAACTGACTTCAGGTTACATGGACCATAGACGGGGCATTATCCCTCTAAGCCACCAGAGATGGCATATTAACATCTTTTGTTTCTGATAAACAAGAGAAAAAATGGTCAACTAACCTGCTCTATCAGTTCACTGCAATTAATCCTATATGTATCCAACATCCTAATCTGTTCCTTAACAGCAAGATTCTGACATAATGGGCAATAAACTGACAAAGTATAAGCAAGCAACCATCAAAAATGAAGAATAAAAACAATGATCTGCTTAGTTTCAAATCACTGTACAAAATGTTAATACATTAAACATAGTACAACCTATAAACCATAGCCAATATATATTACTTCTATTTTGCTACCCCACTCATCAACATTACCCCCAAAAATCAAAATTGTATGTGCTAAATCAAGATGATGCACACATAATCTCACAGTAACAACTCAACTAGTGAATATCACTTGAAACATGTATTATGGATGACACATATTACCAGAATCATCACATCACTCTACATACTTTTAGACCAGATAATATATGTTGTAGCATGACAATAACACCTCTTCTCATTCACTGATTCCGTACAACCCCCATACTGCAACCTGTATCATCACTGTGGGCCTCAATATCAGACTTATCTTCATAGTCATTTTCAGCTAACACTGCACAAAACTAGTTTAACTGTACCCACAATGAGATTAACTTCATTACTAGAAAAGGTGAATGCCTCAGTTCTCCACTCCCAAACACAATGAACTAAACGTATCCAGACTGAGATATTTAAGGTTACCAGTGAAGCAGTAGGGCCACCGGAAGGCAGCAGTAACATGTGACTCCTCTACTAACAATATCCCCATTTTCCTTTCGAGCTAAGAATGCATTTTAACTCAAATTTAATCAAAATCTAACCACTTTAAATGTTTTATTATTCTATCAAGTAAAAAGGCCGAAACAGAGGGGGAAAAAAAAGAACTATTAGGACAACGCAGTAACTACTGCAATTACAGGAATACCAAAGTGTTGTTTTAGTCTTAAAAATAGTCTGATGCATAATGTTAAACTGAATAATTGTTACCACAAAAATCATATTTGCATAATGTATACAAAGGAAAATAAATCATATACAGTAAACTCTCAGTTAACTGGAACTCAAGCAACCAGCAAAAAAAAAAAATTGAAGTACAGTACAGTATGAACAATTCAATTTTCATGTGTTGCACTTTCTGTCCCTCACCGGGCTTTTAATTACTGTATTTAAATATTAAAATCAAATCAATACAGTGTTTACAGTATAGAGTACAGTATTAGTCAGGCCTATTTTTAATAGTAATTCACAAGCAACCAGAAACGACAAGTTATCTGACATCTACCAAACCCATGGGTGCCGGTTAACTGAGAGTTTACTGTAACGGTTTGTTTCCTCTTTTATAATTGTATGTGTACTCGTATCATTATGCAATGTGAGATGTTAATATAAAGGTTGATGAGCAAAGCTCAAGAGGTGAATCTTGGCATCCATGTCAAGAAAACTTAATACAGGGTTATAATCAGGGAGACGATCATAATACTTTGTAGTGCATGGAGCTTTAGGTGCTCCATATTCTACGCACAGAGAAAAAAAAGTTTTCAAAGCCAAGAAGCACTTGCCAACTGCTGACAGAAAGGCAGCAACACACTCTCTTATTTTACAGAATGTCAGGGAAACATTACCAGCACAGACAGCAGGCAGAAACAAATCTGTTTTTTATTCTGCCACTGTCGTTTGCAATGGCAGAATTAACTGCCTTGTACAATACCCGATCTTAAGTTAAGCAGGCGGGGTTGCTTAACAATTGTTAAGATTGGGTCTCACACTACAGAAGTGCTTAACTGATTTGTCTCTTTCCAGATATCGTACAGTAATCACCGCACTCCATGCTCTAAAAAAATGTGTGAAAAAATGGTCTGGTGCCCTGCGGTTTCAAGAATTCAAATCCTCAACAAACATCTATATGAGTACACAACATACATCTGCAAATATGCCTACAAGGAAATTACAAATACTAGGCAGCTCCACTAGCATACATGACTGTCACCTGGGTGACCCAAGTTTCCCTTAGTGGCTTGGGTACTTGCTGCTGCTGCCATGGAGAAGTGATGAGTAACACGGTAGCTTCAGCTCACTTCTCTTTGGGGAGTGGGGGACATGTCCAGGGCACACAAGCAAATGGTACACCCCTTGGTAGAAATCAGAGACCATATGGGAGTGCTTGCTATGGGGGGGGGGTGTCAAGGTGGTGTTGAAATATTATGTCATGTGTGAAAGTGAGTTAACGCACCCTCAATGATGTACACTGCATGTGAAACTTGTAGCATGTAACTGGGTATGGGCTGTGGGGACAGAAAACCCACGATGGCTGCCTAAATGACAACCCCTCTCAGTCTGCTCTCACCCCTTTTGAAAGAGGAACAATTCAGCCAACAGGCTGAGATGGGGGAAGAGGACAATGGGCAGCAAAATGGGGAAGAAAAAAATGACAACAAAAACAAAACTGAACTCAAGAGTCTCTGAATAAGGTGTTGCCGGTCTTGATAATCTTCACTGCCTTTCATTCTCTATACATACACACACCCACCCTGGTTCAATAGTTCCAACAAGAGTCCTTAGTTAACTAGTGCTTACAAATGCAGTAAATCACACAAAGTGCCACAGAAATGTGTATATATATATATATATATACATATATATACATACCCTCCAGGTCTCCTCTTCTGTTCTGCAGGTTTCATATCCTCTGTGGGACTAAGTTTAAGTATACTAGGCTGCTGCTGCTGATGATGCGGAGACTGTGCAAGAGCATGAGGCTGTATCGACTGCTGTACCATGTGATGCTGAGCAACAGCAAGCAGTGGACCCTGGTATTGCTGGATTGGGTTAGGACTGCTTGAAAGAGGTGTGGCAGGCTTTGGTTCAGCAAGCACAGTGCTTGGAGGTCTCTGTATGACTGTTGTGACTGTCAATTCTTTAGCAGCAGTGGTGGACGGTACTACTGTCTGCGGATGTTGTGCAACCGATGGTGAATGTGGAGAGGTGATGAGGGGCTGCACTGAATTTGGCACCACTGAGATAGGAATAACTGTCATGTGGGCAGGTGCTGGTGGCAGAGGGGGTGGAGGAGGCACTGGTACCGGGGTACTCTGAACATCCAATATGGGGTGCTGTTCTGCATCAATGACATGATTAAGTCTCTCCACATCTGGCTTTCTGTATTCTTCTTCTCTTTCCAGCCGAAGCTTCTCCTCTTTTTCACTTTCCTCTGTAAAAAGAAAAATAAGAAATTAAAAAAGAAAGAAAAACACATACCTGAAATAACATTACAGGTTGTAGTCATTTATTTACTTTTAATCCCCCATTCATTTACTTTTGAATCAGCAAGCAAGAAATTAAAATTTTCCACAAAAAGTCATTTTTTTTCCTTTTCTAACCATTAACTTGTCTTCATTTTAACAGTTAACTAAAAACTAATCAGTAGGGTTTTATACTTGGTCTAAATAGTATCTCACAAAGTTGAGTCACCTGTTTGGACATGCATGGTTAAATGCCAAAAGCAAATGGGCTGGTGACTTTGCAGCACAGAGCTTCCAGCCTTGACTAAGGCCCCAGATGACCTAGGCTTACCTCTCACCTTCCTAACTCAAGAAATCAGGACAAAACCTTAAATAACGGGGGGACAAAGACCCAAAAATAGGGACAGAGTTTAAACATTGCTTTTATAAACCTAGAATGTTGTTTAGAATAACAGGTTTTATGTTAGCTTGCATTTTTTGAAGGGCATTTAAGTCTGAAACTCAAATGTTTGCTACTATTTAGTGACTTCAATCCTATGTGGTTTGCCAGAAAAACACAATTTTTAAGAGGGTAGACCAAAAATATGAGTAAAAAAATCTGGACATTCGACTGAAATCTGGGAAGTTGAAAGATATGGTCGGTGTGCATCTCTCTCAACTTCTAAGAGTGAGAAAACTATAAATAAATGGGGGGGACAACACCCCAAAAATAGGGACACTTTTTAAACATTGCTCTTACAAACTTAGAAAGTTGATAGAACAACATGTTTTCCATTAGAACTCATTTTCTGAAGGGTATTAAGTCTACAAGTCAAATGTCTGCCATTATTTTCTGATGTCAATCCTTCATGATTTGCCAGAGAACCACAATTTTATGAGAAACAGACCATAAATATGAAGCAAAAATCTGGACAGTTGAGGTGTGGACCTAGGTTCAGTTAATGGGTCTAGACATGGAAGGTGTCTGATGGAGATGGACAGGAGCGTGCTCGAGATGGATTGCAGAGAGTGGTGAAAGCTGCTTACCCATTCCAGAGGAAGAAAGTTGTGGAGTCCCACCCCAGAGCTGCCCTCTGGGTGAAGACCCAGAACTGAAGCTCTTGCAGACATCTGCTGCACAACAGCTGTTTATCTCTGCCCCTTGCCTTCATCTTCTACTTGTATCCTACGATGCCAGGTGTCAGGGGAGAATGAATGGGCCACACTGAAAAAGAGGCCATAAAAATTACTGAATTAATTAGGCAGTCTGAAACAAAAACCTTCTAGGGACACAGTAATGTAAAAACGTAACCTATTCCTTTAGCTTTTCTGCCTCAGCATACAACACTTACTTGTTCTAGGTTCTCTAACTATGTCCCTACAACTTGCTAGACTCCATCCTCATTAATGCTAGATAGTGTTCTCTATACTGTAGCAACACATCCAGGACCACCTGAAGTGAACTGCAAGTCCAGTCCTATGAAGTAAAATTCTATCAACATGAACAAGCTTAAGTCAGAAAGAAAAGTAGGTTCATTCACACAAGTTCCTTTCAGAAAAGACACTTCCATCCAACTCTGGGTGAATACTTCCCTAAATTTATAACACGCATACTCTTTTAGTGTCCATATTTCTAAGAGCAGATGATTTCACTGGGTTTTTAGGATTTATCGTTTTCTGTTCCTTGAAAGGGTGAGAAGAGACCACTTGTTACAGAAATACTACCACAAAAACATGTCCATTTACGTTACTTAAACACAGACACCTAAAAGAATAGCAAAGGGGTTGTTATAAATTTATTCTGCTTATTTGTTGAAAGCTGCTCAGTAATTTGAAAAAACAAACATCTGGAACAACTCACACTGACAGCATGCAGCTGCATGCATCTTACACAAAGAAGGCCAGCAGTATTGGCACCAACACTGCTTAATTTACAAGGAGCACTATTAGGTTAAACTAGAAAATGGATTCACACTACATATTTGATGCTTCAACATCACCAACCGGAGAAAGCCTCTGATGACATTACACAGCTCTTCAGCATTTATGTTTCACACCAGCCTTTCACCACAGACTTTGTTTAATGCATTTCTCATCTGGATGTACATTGGTGAAAGAGCTACGCATCCTAGATAACAGTAAAGTCAACACACCACAAATGGCAGCTACAGATGAGTCATGGGAAGGACAGAATAGCACACCGAGTGAGGCAGACTATGGGACAGTGCACTCCAAGGTAAACTGGCAAAGCCTTTTCAATAATCTAAGTCTCAGCCTTGTAAGAGGCAGCTTGCGAGTGCTATCAATAGCATACAGTCAAGCAGTACTGACAAGTCACTTCCCAGAAAGAAATGAAAAGTCTTTTCTCCCCAAGAGAAAGTGGTTAGAGGATACATTAACCTTTTCCTGTTAATCACTGCTAATTCTGTTACTAGCTTGGATTCGAAACATAACCTGCTGCTACTCTTATCATGTTCCCTTTTCAACTATTCGCACAATGCAGCCTAAGATTATCATTCGTAGGCAACTGAAAAAAAGAAAGGCAGTATGTGTAATACTGCAAAAATTTAGACTCTGGAGGCAGCAGTTTGATAAAGTTCTATCCACACATTTTAAACTCTACATTATAATGAGTACAGTGTATGGCATCTGTCTAATCACTCTATTCAAAGTCAGGTCATATGCTTACAGAAACAGATAACTGCTTCCCCTTTCACATGTGGTCTGTTACAATGAAAAAGACAAAGGCCACAGAAACCTGTTAATAACAAGTGTGCAAATGCTGCTTTTACAAGCATGGCTGCAATTCAGTTTCATCATGGGTGGTCTCTGCAGTGCAGCGGATCTTTCTGCTGAAATGCAGCAGCCTTACAGCTGATATCAGGAAGCAGAAAGGGCCAGTAGACATAACTCCCTGCCTAGGAGTGTATGTGGCCTTGCTCACCACAAAACATATTTTACACATCTGCATGAATCACACTTCAAACACTTCACTTCAAATGGCACTTAGATGCAGCTGTATAACATGCAAGGCACTGCTATTGGTCAAGGCACGGAGAAATTCCATTTAGATCATTACAGAGGTTAGGAAGTCTTCTGATTTGTAATGAACCTTTGAGGGAATCCGAATGCAGATATCTTTGCAAGATGCAAGAATTGACGGACTAAAATAAGATAAAAATTTGAGAAATGACAAGACGTGTTTTAATATGAAAAAATATGGCTACAGAATATGAAACAAATTTAAAAGCTAAATAATACAACAAAGAGCTGCTACTTCAGTTCTGAGTGTACAGAGACTAAGGACCAAAAAAAACCAAAATCCTCATATGCAGTAAATGAAATGTGTGCCATAAGGCAGGGCACACTAGTACATGTGTGAAGATTTCACTGTGGGTTCACTGAAAAGTCAACAGAAGAGAAACATTACTAAAACTCTCATGTTGATCGTAATCTAACCTTTGACCACCACAAGTTTATTGTCGTAAGAAAATCATTCTGCATTGCACAACTGATAAGGGCATGGCATCGAGGTCCAAGGAGGTCATTGTTCCAATGTACTTGTTTCTCATCAGACCAGTGGTAGAGTACAACACATCCTTTGTCATGCACCTGACCAGGCACTTACAACAGCTTGAAAGACCACAGAAGTTCCTCATAAAAAGAACATAGGGAGCAACAACAACTCCTATGCAGACCGTCCCAAAGCGCTATCCCTACAGTCTGCTCCACAACAATCTATGCCCAGCCTATAAGGCATCCTCTGATCCCACACTTATCGATCTGTTGTGCATCCGTAAAACAAGTAGCATCAGAAATACCCATTCTAAGGATCTAAAACTTGTATGAGGCACACGTTGGAAGGACAGATGTGCATCTCAAAGAATACTCCTTTGCTGGAACAGGCTTCCCATCCATGTGAAGCAAAGCTCATCCCCAACCTCATTCAAACGTTGGATGAATTGGAAATCGCAAATTTACCCTTAGTTTGGCACCTATGTCCCTAATTAATAGGGGAAGCCTGTGAATACTTGATGTGTACAAGCCCATATCATAATTGTAAAATTCCTTGGGGTATTGTCACATGTCAGCAATATTTTGGTAAATTTGATGTAAGCTTGACTGGGCTTAAAATGCTCTTGGACTGATCCACCTACGAAATGAATCTTAGGATGAAGAGGAATAAAAACAAAACAGAAAAACAGTATCCTCAGAAGTGATCAATTACAGTTCTAATGCCACCTGATCCATGTTTTACTTTACATTTTCTAAGCACAGTTATAGTGCTGACCACATGGAACAGTGTTTAGTTCCAACAGAAGAGGCAACACAAATGCAAGCAAGCACACAACTGCAAAGTGCCACGTTCACAAAGTGAAGGGCTAAAAGGACAGGACTAGAGCCTTACCAGTGCAATAAAATGGTGCAACCCTGGGTTAGACAATAAGTGGCCAGGGCATATGCAAGATGATCCAGAGGACCAAAAATATATTGCATACAGGACAGCTTCCATGGTGCATAGGGATGGATCCCCAAATCCAGCTCCAATGACTTGGGTTTAAAAGGCAGGAGTGGGTGAGAAGGGGGGGGGGATGGAAGTAAGTAGTCAAGGTCCACTCATATATCCTGGAGTGACAGAGGCAGTGCTGACCAACTTGATGACTGCTCCCTAGAGGAGGCCATGTAGTGTTGCAGTGGCCGATACCTCGGCCTGCCAAAGGGAGCACTACACTATGTACAACAGCTATTAGAGCGAAGCTCCAAAGATGGCACTGTCCCCATGGAGTAACCTATCTTCTGGGTCAAGGTCTCTGTTCTTATGGTTTCTCCTTACCAGTGGCAATTCCAGTCTGAGTAGTCAGGTCACTCAGTCTAGCATGACAAGTCTGTTTTCAGGCTACAAGAAACAGAATGATGATTGTGAGACCAGAGAAGAATACAAAAAAATCTAAAAATAAAAGAAAAACAAAGACAATAAAAAAGTCCAAGAAACATGTAAAAATAAATGAAAAAAACATACTTGGCATTTTGTGCGGTACTTACAAAGCATCTGAATTAGTTTAAGCAAGCAAAAGTCAAACAGATAAGGACATCGTACACAAATGAATAGATAGTTACAGGAAAGCAAAACTGATAAAGCAGCAAAGGACAGATGGTTAAAGCAAGTTCTATCCATACCCTTTTTCATGGACTAATAAAAGCATGGGTGAACACCACTGTATTAAAAACACAGCATCAAAATGGACAAAGGCACACACCAGATTAGCTAGAAAAGAACGACAGGCTAGAAAAGACCGACGAGTAAGGGGGGTAGTGGTTGGACAAACTAATATAATATATAATGAAAGCAAGCACAATCCAGGAAGACTCCATTTTGACAATGACTTTAAACTCACCCAGGACAAGTTACAAGATAAGAAGCAGGGAAAGGGTCTGTTGACCTGGCCCGATGACTGCACTAGAGGTCAAAAAGGAAGTTTCTGTTTTCTTTCATGCAGGAATCCAGGTTTTTACCTTCTTAGCAAGGCTGGTAACAAGTAGGCTGAAGTAATGCAGGTAGAAAGGCAAACACAAAAGGAAGGGTTTTTTTTGATAAAATAGTATACGGCTAGGCCAGGAAAAGCCAAGACCCATCTGGTCAGCCTGACTATGTGCACAACTGTTTAGATATAGAGTGCACCACTTCACGGCAGTATTCCAGTGTGATCTTCCACAGCAAACTACAGAAGCTGACAGCTTTAACAACCACCTCACCCTCACATGGACATAAGTGAGGACCTGCAATAAGGTCATGTGTAAAGTCCTAACAGTCAGGTATCTGCATTCATTTCCTCAAATAAGTTCTCCTGTACACATTGATAATGAGGCTAAATGATATGGTGATTCTGTTTTCATGTCTATATCATAACATTGACAGCTTAAGTTGTCGAATCCTAAAACACACTGACACCCAAGTGTTGAAAGCTAACAATAGAGAACGGCCACATCATGAAATTCTTTCCTCGGGAAAGAATTCAGGTGGCCATCCGTAAACAAAATAAACAAACACACCCAAACTTTGCCCCCCACACCCCCCTAATTAAATATACCAACTCTGAGCTCGCTCTACATTGGGGAAAGGGCAAATCTCCAATAACGGCCACGCAAATTCTTTCCCGAGGAAATAATTCAATGATGTGGCCGTTCGCTATTGTAAGCTTTCGATGCTTAGGTGTCAATGATTAAGCATTTAAAAACCTAAGCTGTCAAGAATTCAATAGGAATCCCTGTTTTCATTATAGGCAATATATAAACAACAAGGGTTAACCCTCATCCCTTGACAATGACAACATTCAAAGAGTTCCCTGAGGATAAGCAGCAACTTTAGGGCAAGCAGAGTTTAAGCTGAAGAAAGATTAGAGGCAAGAAAGATAGGAATACTTGAGATGGAAACATACCCAAGTCAACCAAACAAGTGATATGTCCTGGAATGGAAGGTGAGTAGCTTCAGTCAAGCTAGTCCAGCTTACATGATAGAAAGAACTTGAGACTAGAGAAACAGATTGCTATGAGCATGAGTAAAAACTCACCAAGACCTATGCCTTATAAAAACACCTGACAAGGAAGTTAGAGGAAGGATTGCTCAGCTCTCAGGTCACCACTGCATAGTAAGTCTACCTAAATGATGATGACGATGATAAAAGAAGCAAGAAAGAACGTCCTTATCTCAAGCAGGACTTTAGGCTTTCGGTTTCTCCAGCTAGGGTTAGACAGCTTGCTAGTGTCATGCAGGCAAAACACAAACTTGAAAGGAAGTGTAGGTGGTAAACTTGGAGGGTACAGGGCTAAAGCAGCTGGCTTCCCCTCAGGCTGGCTGCAGTATTAGCCCAGTGATTAATCCTAGCATATACTGCTTCATTTGGACAACAAACAGCTGCCTACCACAGCAAAATAACAGTAACAACTTATCACAATGCCCACCCTCTCTGTTCAACCTACAGGTGGGGCTAATGAATACACTATGCAGTCTTTGTGTAAAGGATTAAAGCTATGTGCTGCTAATGAGCTTCACTTTGCAGTCTTGAGTTTGATTCTCCCAGCTGCCATTTGCTTGCTGTGACTTTTTTCACCTGCTATGTGACACTGAGCAAGTTGCATAACTAGACAGCAGCTCCTGGGTCACCCCTTAAAAGAGACATCTGTGCCTTATGCTTTACTTGGTTAAACAAATAAAACAGATGGTAGTGCGGGACAGTATAATCATGCCCTAAATAGCACTAGTCTCTTCCAAGCCAGCTTACAGCGCACACTGATGCCAAAGCTAAATGAGCTAGTGAATCTGGCCTGTCGAACTTCAATAGCTGTGTCCATGCCTTCAAAAGCTCAGGTGCAGCACAAGTTAGAGCCAAGAAAATATACCTTTATTCTAGACAGCATATGATCAGTGAGTGTGGGCTCTCATATCTCTCCCAAGAAAATTTGTGTTAAGCTTCTCTATAGCAAGTGGCACATAATCCATAGGATATCAAAGTTAAACAAAACTTTAGATGTTTGGTTTGATAACTGAATTCTCAGGTCACTGGCAACTTATTTTGACGCTCATTCCTGGATCACATATGCTTCACAGACTTACCTTCCTTCCACATCCTTTGCCACATGCCCACATAACATACTGGCAAAGACAAAATACATGTTCATGCATACATCAGCCACATAAGGACTAAATTCTCACATCAAGATGTTTGGACCAAACTGACCGTTTTAAACAATGTTACAGTTAAAGGACAGTTACTGATTTTATTTGCTTTTGATAACCAAACAAGTTCACTATTTTTAGTATAGGCACTGCACAAAAAGCTCCAGAGAAAGACAAAAAAAGCAACAACCCAGTACAGGTAAAATGCATAAATAAAAACTCCGCAAAACTTTATACAAAAATAAACATTCATAAAGACAGTAGCACAACTATCAAGGATGCAATAGGTTACCAAGCATGTAATAGTAAACAATGTGAACACTATGAAATTAAAGGTTATGGGAGTAGCCAAAAAGTACAATTCTGTAAACTGAACTTATCGTCTAACAGCAAATATTCGCATGAACACTGGTGCAGTTGTCTTACATATATGGGTTATATCCTGCCAAGGATAGAACAGCTGGACAGTATCTAAAACATCAGGGCACCTTCCATGCACCCAAACTGTCAAGCAGCTCAAGAAGAGGAAAACAAGTTTTTAAGCTAAGCCCTTCAGAGCTTTCCTGCCAGCAGACTGAGGGTTGTTGAGTGCTGAAAGGACAATGCTAGGAATAACAAATGTCCACACGCTGGCATTAAAAACACACCAAAAACTATGGGAGGGCGGAGGGAGGGAGTGGCTACTGTTACAGTTGCTTCAGCTTATACAACTGTACTAGGTTCTTCACATTGATCACTGCTGCAGTAGCCTTAGCTATATGAGCAGATTACCACAGGTAGCTATATTTGGGACGACAAATATGGGTTATATCCTGCCAAGGATAGAACAGCTGGACAGTATCTAAAACATCAGGGCACCTTCCATGCACCCAAACTGTCAAGCAGCTCAAGAAGAGGAAAACAAGTTTTTAAGCTAAGCCCTTCAGAGCTTTCCTGCCAGCAGACTGAGGGTTGCTGAGTGCTGAAAGGACAATGCTAGGAATAACAAATGTCCACACGCTGGCATTAAAAACACACCAAAAACTATGGGAGGGCGGAGGGAGGGAGTGGCTACTGTTACAGTAGCTTCAGCTTATACAACTGTACTAGGTTCTTCACATTGATCACTGCTGCAGTAGCCTTAGCTATATGAGCAGATTACCACAAGTAGCTATATTTGGGACGAGAAAGCAGAAGGGTCCAGGAGCACCTGGAGAATGGTCTTAGCAAACTTGACTTGCTTTGTAAAACTATGTGCAGAGGACCAAGTAGCAGCTTCTAGAATACTTCTAGAATCCAACCCTTTCCAAAAAAAACACAGATGAAGCCAAGGCCCTGGAATAGTGACCTTGACCCTACCTGGAAAAGTTATGTTGAGCATAACGAAAGGTAATAATTGCCTTAGACACCCATTTGGAAATAGTCTGTTTTGACACAGGTTGTCAAAATGAACAGTTGATCCACAGATCTGAAAGATTTAGTTCTGTCAAAATAATGCCAGAGTTGTCTGTGGATATTAAATAGTACTGCCACTCAGACAAACTGGTTATACTAAATAAACTTGAGAAATGTAAAAATGAAGTAAACCAGCTCCAGAACACTCAATAGTAGAACAAATTTATTAACTTACGTGCTAGTATCCAAAGACTTTCACCATACAGGCTTCATCAGGCAAATAGTCAAACAGTAAAAGAAGCAGCTTTAAATAACCTAATAAGTCTTGTAATTGAAATCAAATGACTTTTATAATTAAGGATTTAAAGACAAACATATGCATATATTAAAAACGTGTATGAAAATCATAACATATATACAATAACCTAAAAAATATAAAAATGTAAAAATGCATATATGTATCTGTGTGTGTGTGTGTGTGTGTGTGTGTGTGCACACGTGTGTATACATATTTATTTTTTTAATCATTTTACTCTGTCTCTTAATTCATTTAAAACTGGTTTCAATGTAAAACTGTCATTAAGACCAGGAGGCTGCTGTGCCTTAAAACTAATAACTCATTTGCTCTCAATAATTTCAGTATCATTTTAATGTTTCCCCCTCTAATACTTTCATTTATTGTTTGTAGTATTAGGAAACAGAATTTGTGGGTAATGTCAGTATCCTTGAGGTGCTTATAAAGTGCATTAGTTTCTATTCGTCTTCGGATATCTGACATATTTACACAAAATTAGTTCCTTTAGCTTTCTATTTGTTTTATCTATACAGAAAGCATTACATGACTTGCACACAAATTATATTTTTTGTATTACGTGTTCCATAACACTTGAGGGAATGGTACTTGTTTGACTGCACAAGTAAGACATTTTTCAGTGTAAATATACATAAAAAATTGGCAATTATGGCACTTATGTGTACATACTTTGGAAGATGTTATTTTGTTAACATACTTCTCCTGCTCTTTATAGCACAGAATATTTAAGATTAGCAGATCTCTTATAAACAAAAGTTAACTGATCTGGAATACTGTCTTTAAAGCTAAGAATGAATATACTGCATCATAAGGCAATAATTTCTTCATAATTTCCTGTCCTTTACATGTTTTGGGGTAATAAGTGAGAACACATCTAAAACTTGCTGCAGTACTATTACATTTTACAGTTAGATTGTCCTATATAGTACTCTGATTGCTTAAAGAAACAGTTTTTTTTTTTTTTTTAGAAAAAACAGGTCTTACTAGATTTTCACTATTCGTTTGTACTTCTGTAACTAGCTTGCTAACATAGAATACCACAAACCAGGTAGGAACTGAATGAACCACAAAAAAGAAAAACAGCTCCTGTGGAAATGGTAGAATAGTGTAAGGTAATAACCACAACGGTGATATTAATAAATTTATTGCACAGTCCAAACACCAGTCAAGTGCGCTTTCGTCTTGTAACCAAAGACTTCTTCAGAGCAATTAAAATTTGCCACTCCATGCTTAAATACTTCTTAGTACCAATGAAAATTAATAACCAATTAGTAACCGGATACAAACAAATCACTGAATTAACAATATTTAAAATACTAGTACGCCTTAAAATTCATCTTACTCATAATTTCATTTATAAAATGAGTAAAATAAGTTTAAAAATCACTTTCATGTGTATAAATGTGCAAAATGTACAATATTACAGTTCTATAAATCACAGGTTATTTTTAAAAATTTTTAAAGCTTTAATGCTTGGTACTTCAATATAGGCATGATACTACACGCTTCATTTATACCTGGGGGATGGATGGAATTTAATCTCAACTGCCACTTTAATTCTTCTCTCTCTAATCTGTTCTTCCAGTTCCCTCCCCTCAAGTCATTTCCTACAATTTCTAGGATTCCAAAATGGAAAATTTTCTACAAACCATTCCCCTTCAAATGTCTATATAGGGCATTGTTCTCGTCTTCACGTCTAATGGCATGAAGGTGTTCGTATATCCTTCTGCGAAGAGCTCTTTCAGTTTTGCCAATATAAGTTGTGCCCCCCTTTTCGCAAACTTAGTAATGCATAAATGGGAGAAAGAATACATATTTAACAGCAAATTCCCAGGTCAATGGTGCACTTACCTCCGTTTCCTGGATGATATTTTCATTTTATGGAAAGAAGATGGTGGAATTTGCGAATTTTTTTGATTACATTAATGGAGTTTGTGAATATTTTAAATTCACCAGTACTTCTAACAAGGACTCCATTAACTATTTGGATGGAACTATAACTTTGGATAGAGTAAGGAACGTTTTCACATCCAGAGTATACAGAAAACCTACTTTCTCGAATGATTACTTGGAATATAACAGTAGCCACCCAGGACACACTATGAAAAACATAGTAAAAGGGCAGATGGTGAGGTTAGCCAGAATTTGCTCGAGTAAAGAGATTTGTAAGAGGGAAATGGCTATTATGGTAAACCTCTTTATTGAAAGGGGCTACCCAACACACATGCTGTACCCCATCTGTAAGGAAGTTATGAATGAATGGGGAAAGAGGTTCAAACCACTATTAGGAACACAAATTGAGTTTACAGAAAATTCTACGACTTCGATAAGGGACAATAAGTGCAGTCAAGCACTGGTATTAACATATGGTGAACTAAGTAAGGACATTAAACAGATAGTGAGAAGGAACTGGGTAATGTTCACAGGTGCTGATGACCTTATGGACTTTATAGATAAAGAACCTTATTTTGTGTTCAAAACTAATAACTTAAAATTTTTATTGGAGCACCCCATCCAACTGAGTGGTCTACAAAGAGGGAGTAGAAATTGTGGATCTTGTGCATATTGTCAGTACATCTTAGGAGCTGACTACATGGAAATAGGGTCCCCCAAGAGAAACGTAATATTGAAAAGGGGTTCCTGTGGCTCCAAAGGGCTAGCATATATTTCTGTTTGTCAGAATTGTCAACAGTTTTATGTTGGCAAAACTGAAAGAGATCTTTGCAGAAGGATATACGAACACCTTTATGCCATTAGACGTGAAGATGAGAACAATGCCCTATATAGACACTTAAAGAAGAAATGGTTTGTGTAAAATTTTCCATTTTGGAATCCAAGAAATCGCAGGAAATGACTTGAGGGGAGGGAACTGGAAGAAGAGATTAGAGAGGGAAGAATTAAAGTGGCAGTTAAGATTAAATTCCACACATCCCAAAAGGTATAAATGAAGCATGTAGTATCATGCCTATATAGATGTACCAGGCATTAAAGCTTTACATTTTTTTTAAAAATAACCTGTGATTTATAGAACTGTAATATTGTACATTTTGCACATTTATACACATGAAAGTGACTTTTAAGCTTAATTTACTCATTTTATCAATTCATTTATAAGTAAGATGAATTTTAAGGCATACTAGCATTTTAAATATTGTTAACTCAGTGATTCCTTTGTATCTGGTTACTAATTAATTATTAATTTTCATTGGTCCTAAGAAGTATTTAAGCATGCAGTGGCAAATTTTAATTGTTCTGAAGAAGTCTTGGGTTACAAGACGAAAGCGAACTTGACTGGTGTGTGGACTGTGCAATAAATTTATTAATATCACCATTGTGGTTATTACCTTACACTATTCTACCGTTTCCACAGGAGCGGTTTTTCTTTTTTGTAGTTTAACATCTTTTTCTTTATATCCTCTTTACAGAAAATCTCAAGCCATAGCATCCAGTTGTTCATTCATATCTTCTTTTCTAGTATAGTAGTCTTACAACATGTGTAAACTGATTCTTAACTATATTATTGTGTCAGAACAAACTAACATATGAGCCTGACGATTTAAAATTCTGAAAAATCAAAAATGCAGAAATATACCCCCCCACCTATCAACACATTTTCCATCCTTATTAGAAAGAGCAGGATTGGAATTAACTAAATTCTTAGAAGCAGTGATCAACTAAGGCTATAGCTACTGAATCAGGTTTGGAAATAGTGTATAAACATTTAAAAACACTGAGCAAATTTGTACATACTATGTGACTTTTTAGGTGCAGCTGGCTGACTAACAAGAAAATTGCAGGCAGAAAGGTACACATCCTCTAAAGCAGACAGGACAGGAGGAATGGGTGTAGGTTCTGGAAAATCCTTCTGTAGCAACTCATAATATTTCCTGAGGGACTGAAAAATCTCAAGTATTCCCTCACTGAAAACACTGGGACATTCTAGCGATAGTCTCAGAGAATCAAAAACCACAGAGGAAAAAACAGGTCAAAGTGCAACCAAAAACCACAAACTGAAAAACAATATGCTTTAATTCCAGTACTTAAGAGCAGCCAGACTGTGACTCCCCAGATTCATTCTTTGAAGTTATAATGTATTTGGATGGCATCTCACAGGGGTGGTTGTTCAGGGGTTATATTTAATGCTACTTTATAGTTCTTTCTGTGTCTAATTACATTTTCATATTGTTTACTAATACTGTAAACTAATGTCATGAATTTTTCCTATTTTATGGTTTTATTTCTATGTTCATGGATAGATACATATTTTTTTAAGTTAACTCTTCAGTCAATTTTTAACTAGGACACTTTGTCATTACCCTTCTTTCCAAGCAATCTTAGTTATAAAAGAAAAAAAAAAACTGGATAAGTGCATTTTTCATACAAGGCAAATAAGGCACAGATACATCCATATTTTTTAAATTTGTGATGTTATTACTTATTTTATACGATTTGTATTTATACAGTATATATCTTTATAGTATGTATATTTTTACAGCATGCGTTTTAGACAGGATGTTTTGGACAACAGAAAGCTAGTCCAGATTTTTGTGATGGCACCTTTAAATTTTATGATTAGTAGGTTAATTGTTTAATTAAGCATATGACATCACTATCATCTGAGTATAAAATTACAGGGGAAGTTTGGTTCAGTGTCCTAATGCTGGGACAAAAATGCTGGTGTTTTGTTAGCGTTTATGTAGCTTCTGGACATAAAGAATTCTGTTTTTATTATTCTTGCAAGTGGATTTTTAGTACCTCTACAGCACATATAGTATCAGAGAAAGAGAAACCCCCAAAGGAAGAATCAGAAACTGAGATCCCCTCAGAGTCTGAATCAGAAAACTGATGACAAACCCCCAAATCTGTCTCTGCATCTTCCTGTTCAGATTCAGAATTTTGAATCTCTTTAGGAAAAGAGGCATCCCTCTTACTTTTACCAGTAGCTACTCTACAAGAAGCATCAGTAGCCTGAATTAAATCTTGAGCCGGTCCCAGTAAACTACTCCTATCCAAAGATATTTGCGAAGGAGTAGACACATATTTGGTTTTGCTTCTTTTTGACAGGAAGAGTGGCACCATGTTACTAATGGTAGCCGCTGCTTCCCCAGGGATGGGCACATCATTCTGACATAACAGGACTACCTTCCCAGTTCCCTCTCTCAGTATTGACAAGAGTGGCTCTCCTTTGCCCACTGAAGGGATTCCAACAGCGACATAAAAAATGGCTAACACCTGGCTCATAGTGGCTGTAGGTGCTACACTAGAAGGATTTGGGGAAAAAGATGAGTGGTCTGAGGTACAACAAATGGCTACAGCAAAGTCACCAACCTGCAGCTGAGGCAAAATGCTCGCCTACAGTGGTGGCAAAGGCGGTATGCTTAACTTTTTCCCTTTGTGGCTGCAAGGGCGACTGACTGTAGGACTGAATCTGCTTGCTCCATGGACAAGTAGAAAATGGTGTCTCTTTCTCAGGGAAGATGAGCAGCAAATGCCGGTAAAACTCTCTCTTCACAGAAGTTACTATTTTGACAGGAAAAAAAAAACAGTAAAAAGCACCTTCAAAGACTATGGCAGCCCCACAATGGAACATTTTCCAAGATAAAAATTATTTTAGGTCAGTTTTGTCTGAAGGTTCAAAGGGAGATTGAGTTTAGGCCTGTGGCATTATATTTAAATCCCGGGGGGGGGGGGGTAGGATCTTTTAAAGGAGGTCTAAGCAAAAAAAAAAAAAAAATCCCTTGAGAGGCTTTGCAATATTTAGAAGAGGTTAATGTAGAGTTATTTTCGCCTATGTGGGAATTAGAAATGGCAGCCAATTGAACTCTAATAGTTGAAAAACGAGTTCCTTCGTTAAAGACTGAAGCTAAAAATTCAAGGATTGTTGGTACAGGAGCTGAAAAGGGGTCCAGATGTTTGTTAAGGGCCCAGAAGACAAATCTTAAACTTACTCTTGTTAGTCTTTCTAGTAGAAGCCTTATAGGAAGACACCAGATTATGATGGACCAGGGAAGACAGCCTGGGCTGTCTAGCAATCAATGGAACTGGAGAAACCTTGCAAAGATGAAACCTCAGCAGGACACTTATCAAAGCGGCTAACCAGCACAGCAGAAGGGAGTTCAGACCAACATACGATAACAGCATTCAGACTGGCAGCAAAGAAATTCCAAGTGTTTGCATTCGTACATCACCCTTATGCCCTAAGTCTTGCGCAGGGAGCATACATGTGACATATGGCACCTATAAGACCTAAAGGCTTTGTTACAGTGGCTGGATGTCGGGTTATCCTTCGCATGAGATCCCACAGGTGAAGAATCCTGCAACAGTGACATGGAAGGCCATTTGATGACAGTAGTTTTCTTTTGTCTGGTTTTGTTGACCACACTCTAGTCATTAACCACTGGTCAAAAGTTCTTCATCAGCCCTCCAATCTAAAAAGAAGCAGACTCATGACACACAAACATCTAAATCCCCACTCTGACCAGCATTACTCAGATGAAAGGATGACCAGACTGATTAACCAAAACCACCTTCTTTTTATTATCTCATGTGCATCTCATCAGGGATTTGGGGTTGATATAATGGTTAAGGCGCTTACTTAACAAACACAAACTATGCCCTTTGATACTCAACTTTGAAAGAAAAATTGGCTAGGATTAAAATGGCCCACAAGGGGTGCAATTTATAATAGATTAGCATTTAACTGTGAACCTATTATAAATTACACCTCGTCTTAATGGAATTTAACCTGTTATCCCACAGCATAGAGAAAATATTATTAATATAGCTGTCTCTAGTTTCTTTGACAAAAGAAAAGAATGGAAAAATATCCCAGTGTCCTGTACAAATATCTCCTATTCAGTATGAATACCATCTCAAGTTTCCACTGAAAGCCATTGGCCTAGATGGACTAGGTTGAGCAACAAAACATAAATAAATAATGACTTCACCAGAAAATGCCAACCCAACATTAAACTTTATAAACTTTCGTGTATTTCAGATAGGCACCTGAAATATGCATGTTAACAAATAATTCTGGATGGTATTCATAAATGCAACCTGTACCTGCATAGAACTAGGGCACACAAAATAAATAAAAACAAAAAATCAGATACGTATCGCAGCCCTATGCAATTCACAAACTATACTGCAAACCCCTTTATTAATGCCTATGCCTCACTGTACCTGGAAGAAGATAGCTACAACAGACACATACAAAAGGGAGAGGTCATTTAAAACTCACAGGGTCTGTAAGTGTACAGTACACGCTGTCTTTACTGTCAAAAATTTATAAGCAGCAAATGCAATGGAAAATACAAGAACAACACAGTGGGTTAAAAGAGTTGCTGTAGTTAAGTTTTAAAAGTGATACAGACAACAAGGGACAACAAAGCATTTCATGTGGGATGCAGCAAAAAAGGCTGTACACTATACACATTTTAGTTGCAAATTTACAGACAATCCAGCTTGCATCATCTGAGTCGCAATCCTGCACAGGGAGATGTGAATGGACATTAGTAGCAATATCACACAGTGCTTTGGGCGGCACAGTGGTGCAGCAGTTAACATTGTCACCTCACAGCAAGAGGTTCTCCAGTTCGATTCTCAGCTGGGGTACCTTCTATGCGCAGTCTGTGTTCATGTGGGTTTCCTTCAGGTACTCCAGCTTCCTGCTGCATTCAAAAGACATGCGTTGGAGTGTTTCTCCCTGGGTCTCTGCTGAAAATAGGCTCTGCCCTAGTCAGACTTTCCCCAGTCAACAAATGTTAAATAAAGAATATAATAAAATGGAAAAACAAGAAAGTACAGTTGTGTACACTTACCATAAATGTAGATGTTTGCGTGTATTCACTGTTGCAGTCATCACACTTGGGTTATCTGCCTGCAGGTAGACCTCAGTCGGCCCGAATACCAGAGTCTTAGGATTTCTGCGGCAGATGCGGTCACTTCTTCCATGACGTCAGGGGTATAAAACAGGCAGCCAATGCCATTACATCAGTTTTTCTTGCCCAAAGTGTCAGGAGCCCCCCAAATAGGGAGCTAGTATATGGTGGGGAACACCACCAGTAAAAAGTAAATACCACTGCTATTAAAAATGGCCATAGAGAGGAGAAGTAGAAAAGATAGAGAAAACCAGGGGGCTGGAGGGAGGAAACCAGGACTGCAACAGTGAATACACTCGAACATCTACATTTATGGTAAGTGTACACAACTGTACTATGTTCTTCGTGTTTCACTGTTGCAGTCATCTCACTTTGGTTTATTCCCAAAGCTGAGGAAGGGTGGAGGCAGTCAAAAAGTGTTAGGGCTGGCTAGCAGGCCTTGTAAGACTGCTGTAGCAAGTCCAGCTCTGGATTTAGAAAAAATAGGTAAAATGGTAATGCTTGGTGAAGGTGTCTACAGAACTCCAGTTTGCAGCTTCCAGAATGTCCCTGGTAGGGATTCCCCTGAGAAAAGCTGTAGAGGTGGAAGTAGCCCTAGTAGAACGTGGTCTGATCCCCTGTGGGGTAGGTTTTCCATGGTGCTTGTAGCAGAAATGGATGCAGTGTGCTATCCATTTGGAAATGGTTTCCTTTGAAATGGCCTTGCCCTCTGTCCTTGAAGCAAAGCTGACTAGAATCTGGTCAGATTTTCTGAAAGGCTTAGTCCTGTCAAGGTAGAACCTGAGCTGTCTGTGCACATCCAAGGAGTGCAATATCCTTTCCCCTTTATTCTGAGGATTAGGGAAGAAGGTTGGCAAATGGATGGATTGGTTTAGAGCCACACTAGACACCACCTTAGGCATAAAGGACAGGTAAGTCCTGAGAGAAACCCTGTCAACATGGAAAATAATGAAGGGTTCCACAGCCATTAGTGCCTGTAACTCGCACACTCTTCTTACTGAAGTTATGGCTAAAAGTAAGGCTGTTTTCCAAGAGAGGAATTTTAACTCTGCTGAAACAGTAGGTTCAAAAGGGGGAAGTCTGAGCTTTTCCAGTACAAAGTTAAGGTCCCAGGCAGGGGTGGGTGCTCTTCTAGGTGGCCTTAAGTTGTTAGCCCCGCTCAGGAACTGTTTGATGAGAGGGTGAAAAAATAGAGGTGGCTCAGTATTATAAAGAGCTGAGAAGGCAGAGGCATGAATCTTAATGGAGGAGAAGGATAGGCCTCTGTGGAACAACTCTGCTAGGTAATCCAGGATTTGAGGTAAGGAGGGCACTGCTGTGTCCTTTCCTCGAGACTGATTCCAAGAACAATATCTTTTCCACTTTTCAGCATAGGATTTCCTAGTACTAGACTTTCTGGCTTCAAGAATGACGTCCATCACCTGTTTGCTGAGGGTTGCTGGTGGTGTATTCAGGGGATAAGCCAGGCTGCAAGGTTTAGGGTTTGTAACTGTGGATGCAAAATCTGTCCCTCCTGCTGAGACAGCAGGTAGGGGTCTGATGAAGGTGGCACTGTTGTCAGACTGCATAAGAGTGGGTACCAGTGCTGGCCTGGCCTGTCTGGGGCAATAAGAATTGCCCTTGGCCTGTCCTGTTTGATCTTAAGTAGTACTTTTGAGAGGAGGGGCAGAGGGGGAAAGGCATAAATTGAGAGATTTTTCCCATTAGAAGGATAGGACTTCCACCTTCCAGGCCCTGCTGTGAGGGTTCCTGGTGCAAAATCTGCTCAATTGGTGTTTTTTGGGGGAGGCAAAGAGGTCCACCTCCAGTGCCCCCCACCTCTGGATTAGAAGGTTGAAGGTGTTAGGCTCCAATTTCCACTCGTGTGGGTCTAGGAGATTTCTGCTCAAGTCTGCCAGTGAATTTTGTTTGCCTGGCAGGAATTGAGCTTGTAGATGCACTTGGTTGCTTAAGGCTGTGTTCCACAGGGCCATGGCTAATCTGCAGAGTGGGTAAGAATGGGCCCCTCCCCCCGCTTGTTTATGTACCACATAACTGTGGTGGTGTCTGTTTTCATCAGCAGCTATCCTGGAAGGATTAGGTATTTGAAGGCTGTCAGAGCATTCTGTACAGCTAGCATTCTTTTTGATTGATGTGCAGGAGAATTTGGCCTGGGCTCCACTTGTCCTGAATGCATTTGCCTGCCATGTGAGCACCCCATGCATAGTCTGATGCATCTGTTGTCAGAGTTTGGGCGGCGAGGGTTGAGTGAAAGGCAGTCACTTGTTGTGGTTGCATGCTTCTGCCCTCTGCCCTTAGACAAGGTATAATTGGAATGACTGTTTCCAGGTCCTGAGAATGTTGGCACCAAAGACTTTTTAAGTACCACTGAAGTTTATTCATATGCAGTCTTGCATATGGAATTACTAGAATGCATGAGGCCATGAACCCTAGGGCTTGCAGTATTTTCTTTGCAGATAGCTGGGTTTTGGTGGCCATTTGTTTGAAGTAGTTGGTCAAACAGACTTCTTTTTCTGGAGTAAGAAATGCCATCTGGAAAGCTTTGTTCAAGCTTGCTCCCAGGAATACAATTTTTTTGACTGTGCACCCGTTGTGATTTCTTTTCATTGATGGTGTACCCCAATGAAATGAGGATGCATTTTACAGATGCCAGGTGCTGAAGTAGCAATTCCTGACTGTCTGCCTGAATCAGGCAATCGTCCAAGTATGGGAAAATTTGGATATTTCTCTGCCTGCAGTATGGAATGGCTGGAGCTAGGCACTTTGTGAATACTCTGGGCGCTGTAGATAAGCCAAAGGGAAGTGCAAAGAACTGATAGTGCATAGAGCCTGCCCTGAAGCATAGATATTTCCTGCAAGACTCCCTTATGGGGATGTGCAGATAAGCTTCTTTTAAGTCTAGGGTGACTAACCAGGCATCCTTGGCTAGCATAGGGAGAAGCTGTTGCAGGGTAAGCATTTTGAATTTTGGGGCCACCAGAAAGGTGTTGAGAATTGATAGATCCAGGATTGGGTGCCAAGAGCCCTCTTTTCTGGGCACCAGGAAAAGTCTGGAGTAGAAACTCTGCCCCCTTTCTTCTACTGGAACAGGTTGAATAGCTCTGATATTGAGCAGGGAAAGCACTTGCTTTTAAGCCTCTGCCCACTGGTGTGGAGGAAGGTCTGGAAACCCACTCGGGGTTGGCAGCGAATGGAAGTAGAATCTGTACCCCTGGGATACAATGTTTAGGACCCATCGGTCCCGAGTAATGGACATGCAGTTTTTTGCATGGAAGGCAAGTTTTCCTCCTAGGGGCACAAGTAATTGGGCAGGGCTGGGAAGGATAAATGGAAAAGTCATTGTGAACTCTTTCCATAAGGGAGCGGCTTACCACTCCCTGTTTTTGAGGTGGGAGCACTCCATTGTTTAGATCTCTGCATACCTGAGACTGTAGTCTGGGTGGCCTGTTTCCCCTGGGTTTGGAGTGAGAAGGCCTGGAAGGGGCAGGAATGGACCAGTTTTTAGAAGGCTAATGTCTACTGACTCTAGGTGGCTGCACTTGTAAGAATTCTTCAACAGTTTGCATAGATTTAGCTTTTTCTTCCATATTTTTAAGAACGTCTTCTGCTTTGGTGCCAAACAAACAGTCCTTATTTAAAGGAGCATCTAGTAATTTTGATTTGACATGATCTGGCAATGTGTGGTCCTTCAGCCAAGCATGCCCTCTCAGTACAGATCCAGTGACTGCAGCCCTGCAAGATGCTTCTAGGGCATCAAAGCCACACTGCAAATATGCTTACCAACTTGGTTTGCAGAATGCATTAACTCTTGCAAATCTTTACTTTCTGCACAATCTGGGAGTAACACCATTTTTTGTTTAATTAGTTTCAAAATATGTTGCTGGTACTTCAACATGTGAAACTGGCAATTCAATGCCCTGATGGCAAGAGTTGCAGAGGTATATACCTTCTTACCCCATCTGTCTAAAGCTCTGGGATCCCTGTCTGAAGGGGCAGGGTTTTTGGCTGTAGTAGTCTTAATCCCTTTAGGTCCCCGAGAAATAGTCTCTGGATCCGCAGTAAGATTCTTAAAGAGAAATTTGTGAGGAGGAGGTACTCTGTAGTATCCGTAAGGTTTTATAGGGGCTGGGGGTAAAGCGTCTGGAGTAAGACTGGATTCCATGAAGACATCATCTGCAACATCCAGGACAGGGGGTATAGCTGGAGGCCTGTGCTGAGGCAACTCTAAACATTCGCTGAGTCTCTTTTTGGACTGAGGGTAGTCCTGGCATTCCCAGCAAAAATGCTCACAAAGTATGCAAGGTTTCACCAAAAGGAAAATCCTCTGGAGGGGAGGCACAGGGAATGGATTCCTCTGCATCTGAATCCTCACAGGTTGATAAGGGCATGTCCTGATAATCAGAAGGGTCAGAGACATCAGACTCCTGGTCTGTAGAATCAGAATGAAACTCAATTCTTTGTCCCTTAGCAGGGGAAGGCTGGCTTCCCCTAATTAGGGTAATAAGGTCTTCAGCCATTCTACGCATTTGTTTTTGTGGCATGGGAGCTTGAGCATGTGCTTTGGTCATCGATTTTCTAGGCGTAGTGCACACTCTGGGCCTGAGAAACCCAGTAGTTTTAGCTAAAAACTAAGTTGTCAGTTTAATTCGAACATTGGTAGGTCAGAATACACTCTCAGAAGCTGGTGCCTGCACAGTGGCTCCAGACCCATCCAAGGTAGAGACATCCGCAGGATTCCATTATCGAAGAAGCATCTCGCGGCATACGAATGGTTCTCAGCCGAGGCCTGCGAATCTGCAGAAGCGGGCATCAGGGGCTGCAAAGGTGCCTCACTGAGTACGGCCGACTTGTGAATAGCTTAACGGAAGCATCGTCGGCAGTTTTGGACCTATGCAGTCTGTCTCTGTCTTTATCCTTACATTTTTTCGGAAGAGCGGTAGTCAGATGGCTTACTGAAGCTATTTTGGAATACGGAGAACGAGCGCGAATGAATTTAGTGGCAAAGATAGCCAGACGACGAATGGTTCGGCCGTTAAACAAGGCACAAAACAGACAGTGAGGGACGTCGTGGTTTGGGCCTAAACAGATGACGCAGCAAGAATGAAAATCTCTGAGAGGTACTTGCCTTCCACAGGCAAGACAATGGTTAACTTTTTCTGACATCGATAAGAGCAAGAAAAAAGGATACCCAACGGGGTACTTAACTTTAGAAGACTTCAGGTTTGAAACTCGAAAAACGAAAATTTCAGGTAGCGGCCGACCAGCACTTGTGAACTACTACTGCTTCAGGCTCCTTCTCAGCAGGAAAAACTGATGTAATGGCATCAGCTGCCTGTTTTACACCCCTGACGATCTGACATCATGGAAGAGGCGACAGCATCTGATACAGAAATCCTCTGGTATTCGGGCCGACTGAGGGCTACCTGCAGTCAGATAACCCAAGTGTGATGACTGCAACAGTGAAATACGAAGAACATCCATATTTCACATGACAAAATGCACATACAATGTCTGAGGCTGAGAAGTCTCTAAACGTTAAATGCACTACTTCCATACTCCACTAAGTACTACTCTGGTCTTCCTGTCTGAATTATATCATCACGGCATCCAGATTGCACTGCACACAAGACCTGTATGCCATTATACAGAATGTTTATGAATCCACAGTCCGTCTTCCCTTTTGTCATGGTGTTTTCCCACTTTAAGTCAGCATACCACTTAATCCTATTTTGTCCCAGTCCATTTTTTTCAGTTTCTTGGTGAAGAATTTTATCATGAAGTAATAAAGCAAAAATTCACAATCTTTTCCAGTTCTACTGCCAAAATGCACTTCCTCCAAAATACTGAGAACAAAAGCTTCTTCTATACCCATTAACACCATTAAGAAATACTAAAGAAAAGCTTTGCAACATGATTTAATATTGCAAAACTCCAAAAGCTGGAGCAGGAGTCTTCAGCTTCCAAATCTGTTAAACCTGCCTCCTACAAGGGTAAAATTCAAGAGTTAGGACAGTTTAAAGTACTAAAGATCCTCAGTTATCAAAGTGAACAAAATTTAAAATATAATAATAATAAATAAAGGAACGAAGGAAGGAATAGAAGGGGTACAAAGATTACGCATACAACCCCTTTGTTAGTGGAGTCTTCCACACCTGCGATTGAAGCTGCTTCCTATTCTACTGATATTTTCTCACTGGGTTTGGTCACTACCACAGGCCCCATATTCTCTGGTGTCTATGCTGGCCTGTCCTCCACCAATAAGGTGACCACTGCTGCATGCTGAGATTAAATATGTTTAACTGACTGCCATGATTAGACAGCTGGTAGGCCAAGTTTCTTAAGCATGTCAGATGCTGGTCCCCACCCATGTCCACACTCAGGTTTTGGGTCCCTTTGATGAGTGCTGTAGCTGGCATCATTTCAAAATGTCAGCCCCTCCAGTGTTTGTTCCTCTTGGTCCAGCTCCTCAGATATCTGCCTTTTTTTTTTTTTTTTTTTTTAAACAAGAAACATTTTTATTAAAGTATCACTTATGATGACATAGGCAATTGTTCATTTATATAAACGAAAACAAACAATATTCACATAATCTTAGTTCCAAGCATTATACATTACAAATCATACTGACATAATTTTAGTTGCAAACATTATACACATCACTAATAATCTACCCAATCATTGTCATTCAAACATTACATAGTCCATTCAAATCCTGTCTTCTTTTAAACCTCATTCCTCCCTTGTATGTACTGTTCCCACAATTCTCATTTTTTTCTATGTAACTTGCTAGTAAGTACCCTTTTCTAAAGATCCTAATTCCAGTTGTTTTCTCTCACTTACTACTTCTAATACAGTTGGTTTAGACTTTGATTTCCTTTTTCTAATAATTATTTTTTTGGCAATCACCACAATTACACAAAGCCTGGCCTTACTATGTCTAGGCAATTCTGATTCTGTATCATGGCTTTTTACAGTAATTTCACTAGACACACCAATTTGCTCACCCAGTATCTCTGCTACAGCAGTCTGCAGGGAATCCTTAAAGTCTGCCAACTCATTACACTCCCAGAAAATATATTTCCAATTACCTGTTTCTTCCCCCTCACACCTCCAACATTTTTTGTATACCTCAGGAAAAATTCTCTGGAGTCTACCTGGGGTATAAAAATACCTATGTAAACATTTCCAACTTCTAGATTTTGTTGCATATTTGGGAGACAAGTGTGTGTGTGCATGTATATGTATACGTATATATATATATATATATATATATGTATATATATGTATATATATGTATATATATATATATATATATATATATATATATATACACACATACACACACACACACACACACACACACACACACACACTTCCCCATTGTTCTTTGCGAATCACATATCCAGTCTCTCTTCTCTCTTCCCAATCCTTTCTAACCTCCTTTGATTGACTCTTATAGTTATCATGCAATACTCTATATGCTCTACTAATTATTCCTTTTTTTAACAGCAGCTTCTGTTCTAGATTCTACTAAAACCTCTACCAGTGCCGGTCTTTCATTTAGGACTCCCCTATTTCTGTCTCTCTGCTTCTACCCTGATATCAATCCTTGATAGTGCAGGCAATCTCTAACCTGCAGTTCAAATACATTTTTGGCATCTTCCCATTCTATTACCTTTCCCACTCTTTAGTTATTTGCTCCCAATACCACGGTTCCTTTGTCAGTTTTCTCCAATAAATTCCAGCCCCCTCTTGCCCATCATCTGTATCCCTAATTGCAGTCCTCCTTATCGGCAGAATCTCTTTCTCCATTCGTGTGTTGGCTTAGTCCTTAGAATACTTTCTGCTACTTTATTAATATAATATGTATGGTTATTGTTATTCTCCTTTAAGGTGCATCCAAAATCCCATTCTCTCTTTCTTTCTTGAGCTTCCCCCATTTCATCATCATCCCTTTCTACTATGAATTACAAGTTTCTGCTTGTGCTATGTATAGGAGCCTTAAGTGTGTAGTTCTGAAATACACCTTCAAATCAGGTAATCTCAATCTGCCCTGTTCTATTGGAAGAATCACTTTCTCTCACTTGGCTTTTGCCATCTTCCCCTCTCAGATAAAATCCTTCAGCTCTTTATTAACTGCTATCCGCAACTTCTCTGGTTGGTAAAGATATGCCTGACCTGTGTACAAGGCTAAAGGGACTAAAACATTTTAACTGCTTATATCTTGATATCCATATCACAGAGCTTCCAATTTCTCAGTTTTTGTATTATCCTTTGTTTAGTCTCTTCCCACATATCCATAACTGCCACACCAAAATCGTTTTAATCCATACCCCTAAGGACTTCATTTCCCCATAAATATAGATATTGCTGAACCAATTTTTTTTGTTTGGGTACATAAATTTACAGCTACTGCCTTTGTTTTAGCTTCATTAACTTTGTATCCCGAAAATATTTGAAACTGTCTCAAAATGCTTCACAACACTGAAATGTCCTTTTCTGATTTTGTCAGGTATAAAATAATAATATCAGCAAACAGAGCCAGTTTTTCTCGACTACCATACCAATTATATCCTTGAATTACTGAGTCCCTTATTTTCTTTGCCAATGGTTCTAAACATAATGCAAATAACAAAGAAAAACAAAGACACCCCCTGCCTGGTTCCTCTGCTCAAGCAGAAATTATCAGAGAGGAACCCACTCATTTAAATTTTTGCCTCTAATTCTTTTTACAGCCTCCTAATCGACCTTATAATTTTATCAGGGAATACAAATGCTTCCATTGCTCTGCTCATAAAGACCCAGCTTATTCTGTCAGATGCTTTCGCTGCATCAAGACTCAACAACAACAGTGGTATTTTCTTACATTCTGCTTCCCTCTGGATTATCAATGCTCTGTTAATATTGTCAGATGTTTGCCTCCCCTCCACAAAGCCACTTTAATCCATATCTATCAATTTAGGCATTACCTTTGTCATTCTTTAAGCCATTATAGCCAAACACTTCTTAACCATGGTTTAGTATTGAAATGGGTCTGTCTGTATGAAGCTGGATCTGATGGGTCTTTACCATCTTTAGGCATTACAGTATTACAGCAACCACTGCTTTCTTCCAGGATGTTGGTATTGCTCCTCCTCTTAAAATACTGTTAAATAAAACCTTCCAGATCTTAATCATTTTTCCCTCCTAACTTAAAACTTCCACAGGAATGCCATCTATTCCTGAGGACTTCCTTTTGGATTGGCGATACATTACCATTTTTATCTTATCTCCTCTTATCCTAACTATTAGTAATTGAGCATCATCTACCTCTAACCTTGGCATATTTAATTATTCTATAAACATTTCCATTTGTACCTTTTCTTGATTTCCATATTTCTCTGCTTTATACAGACTTTCATAGAAGTTCTGAAATATTTCTAGTACCTCTACAGGATCTCTTGTTATTTTCCTGGCTATAGGCTCCTTAAGATTGGTGAGCCCTTTCTTCTTTCTGTTGCCCAAGTTATTCTGGTAAAAGTTTTTGTGCTCTAGAGTTATTATCAAAAAACAGTTGCTTAACAGCATTATTTCTAAACTCATGCATAATACTGAGGTAATCCCTTATTTACCATTCTGCAGTTGCTCCTCCTCTTATTCTGTGAGATTCCCCCTATTTTACAATACTTTAACATTTGTCAGTCCCCCTAAATAATTTTTGTTACTTCTTAACCATATGTCTCTTTCTTTTATTTCCACCCTATTTTTAAACTCCTTTAATTTTATCCCACTCCCTAGCTATGTTTTCAGAAGAAATTTCTATCTTCTCTAATAGCTCATGAATAATTTCCACAACCATTCCTTAAATTCCTCTCTTTTCAACAGATAGGTGTGAAAGCACCAGTGTTTCATTTTTATTTCATTACCCTGTGTTTTTATTTTTTTATTTTGGGCAGCCACGGTGGTGCAGCAGTTAGCGTTGCCGCCTCACATCCCAAAGACATGCTGGAGGTGGACTGAACACTAAATTTGTCCTAGGTACGAGTATGTGCATGTGTGTGCCTTCTGTGGAAGGTTGGGCGCCGGGCTGACAACTCGACACCATAAAACTCCACTGTCAATCGTTCTGCAGACTGTTGTTCCACTTTGTCAACATCTAGAGAAGATGACGACCATGTATTTTTATTTTAGTTATTATTGGTGCATAATCTGAAATGGTTATTGGGTAAACATCAAGACGTTCATGTAAATGCACATGTTCCTCTGAAATATAAATTCTGTCTAGCCTAGCCCAGGTTTTGTATCTTGGGGGAATATTTAAATGCACTCCAAGCTCTTTGTAGTCAATTCACATCTTCCATTCCAAATATTTTCATAAATTTCTTCAAAAATCTACCCTCCCTTATTATATTTCCCTTCTGGGCCCCCCAGACACCTCTTCACTTGTGCAAATCAAATTTCAGTCCCCACCTATAACTAATATTCCTTGCGGAGAACTGATTATTTCTCTCAGAATTTTCTTAAACTCCATTATAGCAGTTTTAAGTGGAATAAAATACATGGCATTGTAATCCTCCTCCTTTGCCAGTAGCCCCCTAGTACTACAATCTACCATTATTATCTTTTTTATCCTCTTCTATCACTATTGGAGCTTCTCTTGCAATTAATGTAAGGTAATCGACACAGGTACCCTGTAACATGTTCATCTCACAGGCCCCTGGTTGTAAATGTTTCATCTCCTGAGCCCTGCTTACATTTAGCATACAACTTGTCATTGATTTGGGATGCATGGCTAGGCTTAAAAAGGCCCTTGTGTTCATCAGCCTAGAAAATACCTATGAACCCATGAACCTAAGTACTCCTCTTTTCCTTTACCCAAGGTATTCTGATGATTCTGATGAATAACCACCCTGAAAAACTTTATAAAATTCACATAATCAGTTATTTCCAAGTGTGTCTCCTGTAGCATAGGTATTTGCACTATACATTTTTAACATAGTTCAGTACTCTTTCTTTATTTTTATCCATGAGACCACAAGTGGTGCTGCGGTAGCATTGTCGCCTCAAAGACGTTGCCCGTTCGATTCTCAGTTAGAGCGTCTTCTGTGTAGCGACATGCGTGAATGGGCGTTCCTTCATTGAAGGTTGTGCGTTAGGCCTGGCAAGCCAGTACGTAAAACTCTACTGCCAATCATTAGCGGATCGGAGTTCCGCAGTGGCGACTCCTAACCGGGAAAAGCCGAAAGACACAAACAAACACAAAGCATCGCTGTGTTAAAAAGTTATTATTCATACCTTTTATGTGTAACAGCACTTTTTGTTAAGTATCTAGTTCCAGCTTTTGTGTTACATGCATACACTGTTTGGCAGGTTAATCTTTTATAGAGAAGTTTCTTGGCACATCCATTTGATCCCATGTCACATCTTGCAAAAAGTACAGTTGTGTACACTTACCATAAATGTAGATGTTCGAGTGTATTCACTGTTGCAGTCATCACACTTCGGGTTATCTGCCTGCAGGTAGCCCTCAGTCGGCCCGAATATCAGAGTCTTGGGATTTCGGAGTCGGATGCTGTTGCCTCTTCCATGACGTCAGGTCGTCAGGGGTATAAAACATGCAGCCGACGCAATTACATCAGTTTTTCTTGCCCCAGATGTCATGAGCCCCCCAAAATGGGAAGCAATTACATGGTGTGGAACACCTCCAGTAAAACGTAAATACCATTGCCAGAAGATATGGCCAAAAAAGAGGATAGTAGAAAGTACAGAAAACTCAGCGGGCTGGAGGGAGGGTAACCAGGACTGCAACAGTGAATACACTCGAACATCTACATTTATGGTAAGTGTACACAACTGTACTATGTTCTTCATGTTTCACTGTTGCAGTCATCACACTTGGGTTGATTCCCCAAGCTGAGGAAGGGTGGAGGCAGTCAAGAAGTATAAGGGCTGGTCAGCAGGCCTTGCAAGACTGCTGTAGCAAATCCATCTCTGGATTTAGAAAAGATAGGCAAGCGGTTATGCTTGGTGAAGGTGGGTACGGAACTCCAGGTTTCAGCTTCCAGGATGTCCCTGGTAGGGACTCCCCTGAGAAATGATGTAGAGGTTGAGGTAGCCCTAGTGGAATGGGTTCCGATTCCCTGTGGGGTAGGTTTTCCATGGTGTTTGTAGCAGAAATGGATGCAGTGTGATATCCATTTGGAGATGTTTGCTTTGAAATGGCCTTGCCCTCTGCCCCTGTAGCAAAGCTGAATAGCAGCTGGTCAGATTTTCTGAAAGGTTTAGTCCTGTCAAGGTAGAACCTAAGCTGCCTGGGCACATCCAAGGAGCACAGGATCCTTTCTCCTTTATTCTGAGGATTAGGAAAAAAGGTTGGTAAATGGATGGATTGGTTTAAAGTCACACTGGATACCACCTTGGGCATAAATGATGGGTTATTCCTGAGGGAAACCCTATCCGCATGGAAGATAATGAAGGGTTCCCACAGCCATAAGGGCCTGCAACTCAGACATTCTTCTTGCTGAAGTGATGGCTAGACGTAAGGCTGTTTTCCAAGAGAGGAATTTTAACTCTGCTGTAGCAGCAGGCTCAAAGAGGGGGAGCTTCTCTAGTACAAAGTTAAGGTCCCAGGCTGGGATGGGAGCTCTCCCTGGGGGCCTTAAATTGTTAGCTCCTCTCAAGAACTGTTTGACCAGAGGGTGAGAGAAGAGGGATGGCTCAGTATTGTAATGCGCTGAGATGGCAGAGGCATGAATCTTCATAGAAGAGAAGGATAGGCCTTTGTGGAGCAGTTCTGCTAGATAATCTAGGATTTGAGGTAAAATGGGCATGGCTGTGTCCCTTCCCTGAGAATGGCTCCAAGAACAGTACCTTTTCCACTTTTCTGAATAGGATTTCCTAGTACTAGGCCTCCTGGCCTCAAGGATGACATCCAGCACCTGTTTGCTGACAGTTGCTGGTGACGTATTCATGGAATGAGCCAAGCTGCTAGGTTCAGGGTTTGCAGCTGAGGGTGCAAAATCTGGCCCTCCTGCTGGGACAGCAGGGAAGGTGTATGATGCAGGTGCCAGGGTGGCACTGCTGTCAGACTGCATAAAAGTGGGTATCAGTGCTGGCGTGGCCAGTCTGGTGCAATCAGGACTGTCCTTGGCCTGTCCTGTTTGATCTTGAGTAGTACTTTCGAGAGGAGGGGCAGAGGGGGAAAGGCATAGATTGAGAGGGTTTTCCCATGTAAAGGATAGGGCATCCACTTTTCCATGCTTGGCTATGGAGAGTTCTGGTGCAAAATTCGCTCAATTGATGGTTCTGGGGGGAAGCAAAGAGGTCCACCTCTGGTGTCCCCCACCTGTGGATTAGAAGCTTGAATGAGTTGGGTTCCAGTTTCCACTCATGAGGGTCCATTAGATTTCTGCTTAAGTCATCTGCCAGTAAATTTTGTTTGCCTGGCAGGAATTGAGCTTGCAGGTAAACTTGATTGCTCAAGGCTGTGTTCCACAGAGCCATGGTTAACCTGCAGAGTAGGTATGAATGAGTTCTCCCCTGCTTGTTTATGTACCAAATAACTGTGCTGTGGTCAGTCTTTATCAAGAGTTGTCCTGGTAGGATAACGTATTTGAAGGCTGTCAGTGCATTCTGTACAGCTAACACTTCTATTTGACTGCTATGCAGGTACATTTGTCTTGGGCTCCATTTGCCTTGAATGCATTTGCCTGCCATGTGAGCCCCCCATATATAGTCTGTTGTCAGGGTTTGGGTGGCAGGGGGTTGAGTGAAAGGGAGTCCCTCATTGTGGTAGCAGGCCTCTGCCCACCAAAGGATCTTAGGCAAGAAATTATAGGAATCACTGTTTCCAGGTCCTGAGAATGTTGACACCAGAGACTTTTTAAGTAACACTGAAGTTTCTTCATATGCAGTCTTGCATATGGAATTAGGAGAATACATGAGGCCATGAACCCTACGGCTTGCAGTATTTTTCTTGCAGGCAGCTGGGATTGGGTGGCCAGTAATTTGAAGTTTGTCAAATAAACCTGTTTTTCTGGAGTGAGGAATGCCATCTGGGAAGTTGTGTTCAAGCTTGCTCACAGGAATACATTTTTTTGGCTGGGTACCAGATTTGATTTCTTTTCATTGATGGTATACCCCAGAGAAGTTAGGAGTCTCTTTACAAATGTCAGATGCTGAAATAGCAATTCCTGACTGTCCGCCTGAATCAGGCAACCATCCAAGTATGAGTAAATTTGAATTTTTCTCTGCCTGCAGTATTAAATGGCTGGAGCCAGACATTCTGTGAATACCCTGGGTGCAGTAGGCAAGCCATAGGGAAGTGCAGAGAACTGATAGTGCATAGAGCTTGCCCTGAAACGTACATATTTTGTGCAAGATTCCCTAATGGGGATGTGCAGATAAGCTTCCTTTAAGTCTACGGTGACCAGCCAGGAGTCCTTGGCTAGCATAGGAAGCCACTGTTGGAGAGTAAGCATTTTGAATTTTGGTGCCACCAGGAAGGTGTTGAGAATAAGAAGTTATGTACCTACCATAACGTTCCAGGTTAGTTGTCTTCTTCTCGCCTTCTTTCTTGCTGGTTGGGTTCGGAGCCGGACTCGGCCATCTTCAAAAGCTCGAGAGCTGCTTACTGGCTCGACGCCCCCCTATATCCCATTATGCCTGGCACTAGATACCCACATCTCGTTTGGTAAACCTAACTACAGACATAATAATAACAATTATAATAATAATAATAATAATACAGTAAACTGTAGTAGGATGCATGAACCTACTGGAGAGACTGATAGTGAGAAGTAATAGCCAGAGAAGACTCAGCCAGTGATAAAAAAACATAAGGAACTCTTCTCGGTCTACTAGGATAGGGGGATGGAGGGTGGGACGCAAGAAAGAAGGCGAGAAGAAGACAACTAACATGGAACGTTATGGTAGGTAATAACTTCTTAATGTTAACGTTAAGTTGTCTATCTCACCTTCATTCTTGCTGGTTGGGACAGCGTCCCTAGCACCTCAATCCTGGGTGGCTCATCGGAACAGACTCTTCAGAACAGTGGAACCAAAATCAGCTCTGCTCCTGGAGGCCACATCCAGCTTATAATGTGAAATGAAGGTATGAGGATTGGCCCATGTAGCTGCCGGACAAATAGTTTCCATTGGCAATCTTGCCTGAAAGGCCACTGAAGTAGCTAGAGCTCTAGTGGAGTGACCTTTTGGTTTAGCAGGAAGCTCTTTATTCCTTAAATGATATATAAATGTAATAATAGATGTCAACCACCTAGATAAGGTTACTTTCGACACCGGTATACCTTGTTTACCCTCAGCATAGGACAGGAACAACTGGTCTAATTTTCTGATTTGCTTGGTTCTATGCAAGTAAAAGCGTAATTGTCTATGAATGTCCAACTGATGTAATTTGTATTCCGCTTTGTTGGAATAATTTGGAAAAAACACTGGTAGGTCAATGGACTGATTCAAATTATTATCAGAAGTAACCTTTGGAAGAAAGGAAGGGTTAGTCCGAAGAGAAACGCTATCATTGTGAAAAACTATGTAACGAGGACGAACACAAAGAGCCTGAAGTTCAGAAACTCTTCTAGCCGACGTAATTGCAACCGGAAGAAGGGTTTTCCAAGAAAGAAACTTCAAAGAACAAAAAGCTGCAGGTTCAAAGGGGGGCAGTATCAGGGAAGCTAAAATCAAATTCAGATCCCACGGAGGCAGGGGATCTCTTACTGGGGGCCTGAGTAGAGTGGTCCCTTTAAGAAAGGCTTTACAAAGATTATGGGACATGATGCTTGTATCAGCTAGGCCCGTATGAAAGTTTAAAATTGCAGCTAGCTGAACTCTAATCGTGGCAGAAGAGGATCCAGCTTGAAAAAGTTCCGCTAGAAATTCTAAAATATGGTGCACAGGGGCTGAAAAGGGATCTATATTCCTGGTCTCTGCCCATAAGGAAAAACGTTTCCACTTACTAGCATATGTTTTTCTAGTGGTAGACTTATGTGAGAATAAGATGATTTCATGCACGGAGTGGGAGATGTTCGGAAGCCTGGCTAAGGTCGGAAGTGGAGCAACCAAGCAGTGAGCTGGAGAGATTGAAGAGATTGGTGCAGCCCGCCTGATTGATGGATCAGGAGGTCTGGAAGTGAGTCCAGGGCTGCTCCAGAAGGTGATGATGCAGGAACGGGAACCAAATTTGTCGAGGCCAGTAAGGGGCATTGAGGATCATCTTGCATCCCAATGTGGCAGCTTTCTGTATTAGTTTGGGGATCAGGGGAATGGGAGGGAATGCATAAAGAAGTCCCCGAGGCCAATCGTGAACTAGAGCGTCTCTGGGGAAGTGTCTGGGAAGAGGGAGGAGAGAGAAGAAATTGTCACACTTGCTGTTGAAGGGGGTGGCAAAAAGGTTGCAGCAAGGCTGACCCCATTTGCGGAAGATTTTGTCTGCCACAGTCTGATTGAAAGACCACTCGTGAGGCGTGAGAATTGCTCTGCTCAACCTGTCTGCTATAACGTTGGACTTCCCAGGGATGTGCGCTGCTATCAGAAACCGTTGGGAAGAGATCGCCCACTGCCAAAGTCTGAGTGCTTCTTGACATAAGGGGTAGGACTTGGTTCCGCCCTGTTTGTTGATGCACCATACTACTGACATATTGTCTGTTTGAATTGCAATGGTCCCGGTGGGAAGAGAGTTCTGAAGAGCTTGCAATGCTAAAAGCACGGCCCTCATCTCCAAGACGTTGATATGCAGATGGTACTCGTGAGGCTGCCAGGTGCCTTGGACTGTTCTGCCCTGAAAATGCCCCCCCCCCCCCCGATCAGGGAGGCATCCGTGGTCACCGTAGCTACTGGAGGAGGAAGAACAAATGGTCTGCCCTGGTGTAATGATGGGGAAAACATCCACCAAACAAGTTGGTTTTTGCATGACTGTGTGATCATTATCATGTGAGACATTGGGAGTTGCTGAAAGGACCATTGTGTGAACAGCATCCACTGAAGAATCCTCATGTGAAAATGTGCAAGGGGGACTAGTATGATATACGCTGCCATGAGACCCAGTGTTTTTAGGACAAATCTGGCTTGAATTTTTTTGCATCCTAATAAGACCTGCACATGTCGTCGAATGTCTAACACTCTGTCTACTGGAAGTCTCGCTGACATGTCCTTTGTATTTAAGTTTGCGCCTATAAAGGTGATAGATTGGCAAGGCGACAATGCAGACTTTTTGAAATTTATTGTGATGCCTAGTTTGGAGCAAGTTTGGATGGTGTAGTCTCTGGCTCGCAGCAGGTGATGGCCTGGTGGTTGCAGTAAGGAGCCAGTCGTCTAAATATGGAAACATCTGGAATCCTTGACATCTCAGGTGAGCGGTAACTACTGCCAAACATTTGGTGAACACCCTGGGGGCTGTGGTGAGACCAAAGGGCAGAGCTCTGAACTGATAATGACTGGCTCCCAGCCGGAAGCGGAGGAATCTTCTGGAGTGTCTGTCCATTTTGATATGGTAGTACGCATCCTGAAGATCTATGGAGCACATCCAATTGTCCTGACCCAGAAAGGGCAAAATGAACTGTAGCGTGACCATCCGGAATTTCGTTCTTTGAACAGACCTGTTTAGTCTGCTGAGATCCAGAATGGGTCTCCAGTCCCCTGTCTTTTTTGGTACCAAAAAGAACCTTGAGTAAATTCCGGATCCTTGCTGGTCTGCTGGGACTGACTGGATGGCTCTTTTTCTTAGTTTTGAAATTTCTTGAACTGCTTGATCCCTTAGATTGGGTGGAACATCTGGAAGAGATTTGTTGGGAATGTGTGGAGTGCGAAGGAAGGGGATTTTGTAGCCTTTGGATATGATAGACAGTACCCATTTGTCTTGTGTTATACTTTGCCAGGCTTTTGGGTACAGCGATAATCTTCCCCCGACTGCCTCCGAAGGTGGACAGCCGGGCAGCACTTCAGGGATGCTGGAAGGGCTTGTCAGAGAAAGATTCTCTTTGGCCCTGATTTTGCGGACCCCCTCTGCCCCTAGGGCGGAGACTATTGTTGTTCCCTCCTCTGCCCCTGGAGGGGAACTCTCCACGTGTGTCAGGCACGGCTCCCTGGGGTTTCCGGAACCACATATTCCCACTCTTCTAACCCTTGGGATACGGTCTTGAAGGAGTGGAAAAATGGACTCCCACAGCAGAGAGTCTTGCCTTCCTGTTCACACCTGGTAAGGGTATCCTTCAACTGTGGTCCAAACAGAGCAGAACCATCAAAGGGGGTGTTAGTGAAAGATGGCCTGAAGGGTTCCGCAAAGTTGCATAACCACATCCAAGCGTGCCTCCTCAAAGCCACGCCTGTGCCTGCGGCCCTACTCGCACCATTGGCTGGATAAGAGATGAGCCGCATGGAGGAGTTTACTACCGAATTAAGAGTCGCCAGCTGGGAGGCAACCTTAGCCTGGGCCCCCGCATCTGATGGATCTTGAAGGGTATCTCCTAGCTCTTTAAGGAGATCCCTTTGAAGGCAGGTAAAGTGGCACAAATACTTCAGCGACCTCATGCAGAAGGTCGCTGAGGAAAACATCCGCTTCCCATATCTGTCCATCGGCCTAAATTCCTTATTAGGGGGATGGACAGATGAAGAAGTTTCAGCCAACTCCTTTTTTGTGGCCGCTGCTACCACCATGGCATCAATGGGAACACCCTTAGTCAGAAATTGCTAGTCTTGTGGGGCAGTAATAAATTTTGTGGACCTGCGGGGAGTTGGTTCCATTGTGACTGGAGCTGACCACACCTTTCGAGCCACCACAGACATCAATGGATCGAAAGGCGGAGACACCCAGGAGGTGGAGGGTCGGGATCCAAACGCGTCCAGGAATACCGACTCATCCTCGGAAGGGTTAAGGGTAGTCCAGCTCCCCCTCTGCCTAAGAATCTCAAGGATGTCTGAGAAGGAGACGTCCTCAGAGGGGGATCTCGGGGACCCTTCCGACTCCTCCAAGTCAGTATCTGAAGTGACAGACTCAGGGGAGTCACCACGCTTCCTCTTGCATTTCCTCTTTCGGGGGGCTCCTCTGAATGAATGGGGGAGGCCTCGGAAGAGGAAGATGCACCCAATGGGGTGCCCTAGAGCGTTTGTTCCCCACGCTTGGGGTCTGGAGGAGGGGCAGAGGCAGGAGCAGGCACCATGGGGAAAGGAGCCGATGAGGCTGACCATGAGACTGACTCAGATTCCAGCACACTCCTCATGACCTCGAAGGCGCCTCTTCCCATATCGGAGAAGGCTCCGGTTCCGAAGAGATCGGAATCCTTCCCGGCACAGAGAGAGATGGCTCCGAAGCCGATGTAGGAGCGAACTCACCTGCACCAAAGCTCCGAGAGGGGGTCGGACAAGGGTACGATGCCACTCGCCCCCTCGGAGCCGACGAGGGAGTCCTGGAGCCCAGATCCCTCCAAGGACGGCACCATGGAAGAGATCGGAGCCAACGACGGAACCGAAAGGGGAGATATCGGTGCCGATGGTCCCATGATCCCAGCCTCAGCATGCTCCGGCTCCGAGCTCAAGGGATGAGTTGAAGGAGGAACTACTGCAGAGACAGGTAGAGCCGAACCCTGATGAGGGGGGCTGGATAGCATTTTAGCCAGGGCCTGCGATTTTAAAAGCCTGCTCACCACTCTCTCCAAATCATGGTCAGATAGTCTAGACGACCGAAAAGAATGGGATCAATAACTTCTCTCCAACTGCAACAAGGGCGACCCCGGAGCCAAATGTATCGACTCTAAGGATGGTGATCTGGAGCGTTTTCGACTCCCTGACGGTTCCGATAAAAGAGTCGGGGCCGACTGGGAGATAGGTACTTCGGCTCCAGTCGGAGCCGAAGTTGGCTTGGAGATGGGTACTTCGGTTCCAGCCGAATCCGAAGTTGAAGCAGACGCCACACTCGACGACAGATCCGAACTGGGAGCCGGCGGCTTCGATGGCTTGGAAGGTTTCACTGACTGAGCCTTGGCCGGTGATCCTTCAGGTTTAAGCAAACCCCTAAGGATAAGCTTATCCCTACACTCCTGCAGGACTCTTGGACTAAAGGCGTGACACACCGAACAAGAGTTCTGCAGGTGTAGGGCGCCCAAGCAATAGACACAAGAAGTGTGACCATCTGTCAGTGAAATTTTCTGACAGCATGAGTCACACTTCTTGAATCCAGACACTTTTGTGTCTTTAGACATTCCTGTAAAGGAAAAATCAAAATACAAAAAAAGAGTACAAAGGGAAGTAGGTAACTAGAAAAAAACACACACAGTCCACACAAGTTACCACACCCTAACAGCGCACACACACTTTACAATATAAGAAAGGCTAAACGGACCTACCAACTACCACAATTTCTAATGAAAAAATTTTTCTACCTTAAAAAAAGGAAACAAGGATAAGCCTCTAACTGATACAGCTTACCTTAAAAAGGAAAATGGGAGTGGGGGAGGGAGGGGAAAACTCTCTAAGAAGAAAATAAGTTTTCAAGGGGATTAAACACTAACAAAAACCTACAAATACTACAACTATGTATGAACACTAAGTATTCTAACTAATAATATGCAAAAAGTTCTAAATATATATCAATAAAGTGAAAAAATACGACCTGAGCCAGTAAACGCAACTGTGTAGCAGAAGCGGCAAACGAGATCTGGGTATCAAGCGCCAGGCATCATGGGATATAGGGGGGCCTCGAGCCAGTAAGTAGCTCTTGAGCTTTTGAAGATGGCAGAGTCAGAGCCGAGGATCGGCTTCGAACCCAACCAGCAAGAATGAAGGTGAGATAGACAACTTAACATTTGACAGATCCAAGATAGGGCACCAAGGGTTTTCTTTTCTGGGCACCAGAAAGAGTCTGGAGTAGAAACCCTGTTCCCTTTGCTCTGTTGGAACAGGTTGAATAGCCCTGATCCTGAGAAGAGAAACTACTTGCTTTTGGGCCTCTGCCCATTGGTTTGGGGGGAGGTCTGGCAATCCGCTTGGGGTTGGCAGTGAGTGGAAGTAGAATTTGTATCCCTGGGATACAATGTTTAAGATCCATCTGTCCTGGGTAATGTACTTCCAGTTTTTTGCATGCAAGGCGAGTTTTCCTCCTAGGGGTGCAAGTACTTGGGCATGGCTGGGAAGGATGAAGGACAAGTCATTGTGAACTTTTTCCGTAAGAGTGTGGCTTACCATTCCCTGTTTTTGAGGTGGGAGCACTCTATTGTTTAGATCTGTGCATACCTAGAGACTGTAGTCTTGGTGGTCTGCTGCCCCTGGGTTTGGGCTGAGAAGGTCTGGGAGGGACTGGAAATGACCAGTTTTTTGAAGGCCAATGCCTACTGAATCCAGGTGGCTGTACCTGTAGGAAATCTTTAACAGTTTGCATAGAATTAGCTTTTTCCTCCATCTGTTTAAGAACTTCATCTGCTTTAGTGCCAAACAAATGTTCTTGGTTTAATGGAGCATCTAGTAATTTTGCTTTGACATGGTCTGGCAAGATTTGTTCCTTTAGCCAAGCATGCCGTCTAAGAGCAGACCCAGTGACAGCAGCCCTGCAAGATGCTCCTAAGGCATCAAAACCACACTGCAAAGTATGTTTTCCAACTTGGTTTTCAGACTGTATTAACTCTTGTAAATCTTTATGTTCTGCACAATCAGGAAATTTTTTTGTTTAATTAGTTCCATAATATGCTGCTGGTACTTCAACATGTGAAACTGGCAATTTAAAGCCCTGATAGCAAGAGATGCAGAGGTATATACCTTCTTCCCCCATCTGTCCCTAGAATGCCCTAGAATCAGTGTCTAAAGGGGTAGGGTTTTTGGCTGTAGTAGCCGCAGCGGGATTTTTAAATAGAAATTTGTGAGAGTCAGGTACTCTATAATGCCCGTCAGGCTTTCTAGGAACTGGTGGCAAAGTGTCAGGGGTAAGACTGGATTCCATGAAGACATCATCTACAATTTCCAGAACAGGGCGGATTGCTACAAGCCTGTGCTGAGGCAAGTATAAAAATTCCCCAAGTCTCTTTTGGGACTGTGGGTAGTCCTGGCACTCTCAGCGGAAATGCTCCCTGAGGGTATGCACGGTTTCACCGAAAGAAAAGTCCTCTGGGGGGGGGGGGCAAAGGGAATGGAATCCTCTTTATCTGAATCCTCATAGGTAGACAAGGGTATGTGTTGGTAATCTGAGGGGTCAGAGTCATCGGATTCATGATCTGTAGAATCAGAAGGAAAATCAATTCTTTGTCTTTTAAAGGGGGAAGGCTGGTTTCTCTTAACTAAAGTAATAAGATCTTCAGCCATTCTAAGCATTTGCTTCTGTGGCATGGGAGCTTGAGAATGCTCTTTGGTTGTTGGTTTCCTAGGTATAGTGTGAACTCTGGGCCTGAGAAAAATTGGTCGTTTTATTCAGAACATTGGTAGGACTGAATACATCTTCAGACGTCGGTGCCTGGACAGCGGCTCCAGACCCATCCAAGGTAAAGAAGTCCACAGGTTCCATAGTCGAAGAAGCATCTCGCTACATACCGGACTCCGAATGGGTTTCAGTAGAGGCCTGCGAATCTGTAGAGGTGGGTATAAGGGGCTGCAAAAGCGCCTCACTGAGTACCGGCAGACGGGTGACTAGCTTAACGGAAGCATCGTCGGCAATTCTGGACCTATGCAGTCTGCCACTGTCTTTATCCTTACGTTTTTTCAGAAGATCGGTAGTCGGATGGCTTATCAAAGCCATTTTGGATTATGGAAAATGACAGCGAAAGAATTTAGTGAAAAAGATAGCCCGACGACGAATAGTTCGGGCATTGAACAGGGCACAAAACCAACAGCGAGGAACGTCATGGTCTGGGCCTAAACAGGTGACACAGTAAGAATGAAAATCTCTGTGAGGTATTTGCTTTCCACAGGCAAGACAATTATTAACTTCTTCTGACATCGGTTAGAGCAAGAAAAAAGGATCCCCAATGGGGTACTTAGCTTTAGAACACTTCAGGTCTGAAACTCGAATAATAAAAATTTCAGGTAGCGGCCGAACGGCATTTGCGAACTGCTTCTCCTTCGGGCTCTGTTCAGCAAGAAAAGCTGATGTAATGGCATCGGCTGCATGTTTTATACCCCTGACAACCTGACATCATGGAAGAGGTGACAGCATCCAATGCAGAAATCCCAAGACTCTGGTATTTGGGCCGACTGAGGGCTACTTGCAAGCAGATGACCCCAAGTGTGACGACTGCAACAGTGAAACACGAAGAACATTTTTCTGTTTTATTGATAGCCCTCAAAAAAAAAAAAAAACACACACACACACACACACACACACACACACACACACACACACATATACAAACACACCCCCAATACATCCCTAAAACCTATTAACTTAATCAAATACTGAAGTTTTACCTTCCTAATAGGAACAAGCGTCCCAAACTGACGCCACACTCACAAACTTGCGTAAACCTAAAAGAAAGTTTATCTATGATAAGATGCATGGTACAGCCTGTGCTTGTACTGCGTGCTCTCTGGTTTTGTCTTATCTTTATAGCTCTCCCAGCGGAGAAACATGTGAATGCTTTCAGAAAACATTACCTCCTAGCTATTTCTTTATCAGATTGTCTCCATGGAGACATGAAGACCAGATATAAAGTTGTTACCAAAAGCATACATTTATTTGCTTGAAAAAAAACTTTACAATATCATATGTTCCTTTTCATTTACTAACTTGTTACAAAATCAAGCTAAGGGCCTTAATCCAGTCATTCCCCTATGCAACAATGAGAAAAGGTACATCAGTTTTTATTTTGTCATGCTCTTTTGACCAGACTTTTTTTTTTTTTTTTTTTTTTTTTTTTACATTGCAGTGCCTAAAAGTCTGCTATATCCCTTTCCTCCACTTTCATTGACAAAGTTTACGTCAAGCTGAAATGGTCAAAAGCTGTGAATCCTGGTGGCCCCTTACTGGTTCAGGCAAGGTTATTTTCCTACACTTCAGTGGTTTGTCCTAGTCTCCCCATTCCAAGTTTTACTTTACAAACATTTGTTGCCTTATTCCACCAAGGCAGGCCATCCCAAAAGAAATACACTCAAAATTACTTTCTTCACTAGGAAACATAATTAAAGAACTTACAGATGAAGTAGTTTCTATAATTTTTTTTCTGTACAATGCATCTTCCACTGAAAATCCACATAGATACTAAAAAAAAGTTTTTCTACTTAGGCTACTGCAGAGACTCGGAACCACTTTCCTCTCAGGTATCTCTAGTCCTTCAATATCTTTTATAACTCGGTTGGCCTTAGCTAGTTCGTCAAAGGTCATCTGATTGCTACTTTTAATTTTCCCACAAAATCAAGATTCCAGGCCCCCACTATCAATGTTTGTGCCACAGAAGCATAAAGCCCTAATTATAACTATGAGGACATGAGATCCATGACATACAACGGCCTTTAATAAACTGCAGACAACAGAAGTTTGAGTACTGGCTCAGATGCCAGTAGGAGCCATCCAGAGAGGATGGGAGTGAGTGGGGAAGGCAAACATATTGTAGACTGGATTATTCCTTTTCTTACATAACATTCTGGTTATTGAGAGACTCATTGACCACTTGTAGGGTAGCAGTGCATGCCTGCTAGCCTGGCTGCCAGACGCTGGTTTCCCTCAGAATGTGGACTGCAGACAGAAATTGGTTACTCATTACTTTTGTGTACAGGGGGGTAAGAATGAGGTCCTCCCTACTTTTTGATTAACAACACTGCTGCTATATTTTTGACTGAATGAGATGTGGCATTCTAGAATTCACTGTTGAGTTTGGAGCGAAAGGAGGATTATTTTCATCTCCAGCACACTGATATTGACATTCAGGTTTAGAGCGGACCAAAGCCCTTTTGTCATGAAGCACTGACAATTTGTTTTACATCCAATTGGAGAGGGTAGGCCACTTCCCAAAGCCAGCAGTGTGGTCTGTTCCCTATGTGCAGCGGACTCATCTACCACTGACAGTGTGGTTCCCTGATCTACTACTACGTTCCCACATACACTCCTAACCACGTAAGCCAGGTCCCTTTTCTAAGCAAGAGAAAACAAACAAAAAAAGGTCTTTTCTACTTAAAAAAAAAAAAAAAAAAAAAAAAAAAATACAACAGACCACTTGCCACAACCAATATTACACATGAAACACTGAAGCAAGCACTTCAGTCCTGACAGCTGAATAATTTTGGTACTGCACTACTGCTGACTGTACCCCCTAACACCTTGAGCCAGGGACAGCTGCCATCTCCCCACCCTATATTTCTTTTCTTGCCAGGGAACAGCAGGACTAGTCAGGATACCTGAGCCAGGATAAACTGCCTAGCCCAGGAACACCTGGCTCCTGTGTCCATGGAATGAATGGGTCCTAATAGTTATCAGTAGTGCAGCCACTGAGCAAAGTCTTGGGAGCATGCATAAGAGATCCAATAGAAGCTTGGGTATTAGAGGAATCAGAGTACTGTAGGACTGACTGGGCAATGCCCATCCTGTTTAGAGGGACAGAGGCATGCTTACCCACTGCAATGTTAGCAGTGTGGAGTGAGGGAGTCACTTCAGAATGTCGAATTTCCAAAACTTTGGTTGAGACCACATGATCAAAGTTTTGAAATCTCGAAACTCTGAAATGAATCCAAAAAAAAATACAAAACCAAGTTTCTCAACTTTTTTGCAGGGGGGGCAAGCCCCCCACACCCCTGCTACTTAAATATACCAAATCTAAGATTGCACTACAGCAAGGAAAAGGGAAATCTCCCATTCTGCACTGAATGTAGATCTACGTTCAGAATTTCGAGATTTCAAAATTTCGATCATATTGTCTCGACCATATGAAATTCAAAGTTTTTGAAATTCGACATTCTGAAGGGAACCTGGAGTGAAGAAGTCTTACTCATTGGAATGCCAAGAGTGCAACTTCTGAACAGAACAGTACATGTCCATGCAGCAGATGGGCCAGAATGTGTGCTTGGCTCAGCCTAGGCATATTCGCACAGCAGCTTTCAATGGCTTTTGTGTGAGAATGTGCATGCCCATAGGGGAAGGCACTTCAGATCTACAAGTGCACAGATTAGCCACTGTGAAGGTGGGGGTAGAATTAATTAGATAAACATTGGCTGTCTGAATGACTCTCTCCAATGAGTGGCTCTCATTCTACAAGGGAAAGAATGCACTAACTGTAAGAGGGCTGATGACTGGCAGATGGGGGGGTAAAAAAAAAAATACTCCAGGGTTGGGTCTCATAAGGGATGCAAGTCCTTCCACTGTGGCACCTTTCTTCTTCAGCCCATAATAGCAATCCAGTGCGTCCATGAAATGTTTGCATTTGAGAAATTCACTCTTTCTCCCTCTGTGTCAGCGGTTTTGGTAGAGCTAATAGTCTTGTCTTGGAAAATCTCTAAGGTTGCTGTTACTTCATCTAAGCAAATTAACGAGTGCAAGCATTATCGTTAAACCATCTTACCATCCGTTTGTCCCCCCCCCCATAAAGAAAGAGTTGTTGAGTACCAATCACTCCTTTACACCTAAGGCAGTTACAGAGATTAAGTTAAATAAAACAACTTATTTGATTAAAACTGTATGAAAAGAAAACTGACAAAAACAATATTTTGTTCAATGCATAAATGCCTACAGACAGCTGTGAAAAGAGCTAAGCCCATTAGAAAGATAAACAATGCCTTTGCCAAGGGACACAGAGATGAAAAGGTTACTAAACAATGCCAATAATAGTGACTTTTGAATTGCATTGCCTTCTGTGACAAAAATATGACAAAATCTTCCAAAGTTATCCTAAAGTACATTCTACCAGATCTATCTCTGCATTCATGTCCTCCTTTCATACTTGTCCATGGGATGGGATTTGTATAGCTGCTATGTGGTCAATCCTGAACACCTTTGCAAATCAGTACAATACGGACATAACCATATTCCTTGGAGCCATGTTAATCAGTGGACTATTCTCCCAGAACAGCCAACTAGGAAAACTGAACTGGGATTCTGCATTAGCTGTTCCTATAACAAAACTTGCAGGTTCTCACCACAGCGCAAGATATGTGAATTCAGCTCAGCATAAGTCTATAGGAAATATCCTCCCCTCCATATCCTTACCTTGCCTTTTGCTTGGTCTGGAACTGGACAGAAAAATAAAGAGCAGTCCCTTGTGGGGCAGACAGCCTGGAAGAGTATATGTGCAGAGTGGTCCTTAAGCCTGAGAAAGTGAGCATGCAAATGAAGCTTCATTTAGATTCAGCATACAAGGGGTAAACCTAACATTTGCTTACTGTTTCTGACATGTTAAAAGTGTGTAAGAAGAATGTGGACTGGTAAGTAGAGAAACTGTGTTTAGTCCAGTTATGATTTTGTTTAAGGTATTTCAAGTAAAACAAGTTGCAGATGAAGGTTTTTTTCTGTGCAACAGTGACAGCCATGTTTAGGATACATTAGTCCCTCCTTCAATAAAGCTGCTTACATGACTGAATGACCACAGAAATGTCAATTCAACTTAAAATGTATTACAATGTATTATACCAAAGCACTTTAAAGTCATTATAATTCAAAGACAAGTATTACAAACTTAGAGGAGAACAACAACCGTCACACATAATACTATATTCATAATGTAGCAGAAAATATACCTAGAACTAAGCCAACAAGGGAATGGAGAAAGATTCTGCAAACAGGGATGACTGCAATTACAGACACAGAAAAAAGACAAGAGGGTGCTGAAATGTACTGGTGGAAGCTGGCAAAAAAAACAAGGTATTGAGAAAAAATTAGAGAAGGAAAGGTAACAGAATTGGAAGAGGCCAAGACGACATTTAGATTGCAGGAAATCCTAAATGAAAGACCTGCACTGGTTGAGTTTAACCGAATCTAGAGCAAAAGCCATTGTTAAAGGGATAATTCACTGGGCACACAAAATATTGCACGATAACTACAAGAATCAATAAGAGGAGGTCAGAAACGATTGGGAAGAGACATCTGATGTGCAGTTCACAAAGAAACAATGGGAGGATATATGTATGGCTTCCAAACATGCAACAAAGCCCAGGGGAGTTAGGTTTTTTTGCCTGGAAGTATTTTCATAGGTACTTTTATACCCCAAACAGACTCCAAAGAATTCTTCCTCAGGTAGACGGCAAATGTTGGGAGGTGTAATGGGGAAGAAAGAGGTAACTGGGAATATATGCTTTGGGAGTGTAATGAGTTGGTAGAGTACTCGGCTAGGAACACTGGATGAGCAAATGATTGTAAAGGAAATTATTTTTATTTTTTTGGAGCGGGAATACAGGAGCTGAATTGCCAAGACATAGTAAGACCTTGTTAAGTTCAATTCTGGTGGTTGCCAAAAGAATGGAAATCAAAATCTAAACCAACTGTACTTGAAAAGTGAATATTGTAACAGAGATAAAAGAACAGAAGTGGGACCTTTAGAACAGGGTAAGAGTAAATTAAATATAAAAATGGAAACTGTGGGAACAATACATGCAAAAATGTTTTGGAGGGAATAATGAGTTTTAAGAGAATGCAAGAAATGAATAATTTATGTAATGTTACTTAGATTATAGAATACATAAAAAGATATGTGGTGTACAATGTTTGTATATGTGAACTTGTTAACACAGTTTCATTACTTTTATATAAATGTGTTTGTCTGTGTCACAAGTGATAACTGAGTAAAGGTGTTTTTAAAACATATTACAATATTAGATAACAAAGTCAACAAATTAAATTAAATAAATTTAAATAATTATCCAAGACAGCTAAAATCCACATCAAGTAAAAATGCCACCCTGGACATTATCTGTAAACGTATAAACATCTTCTTTCATACAGCAATCATTAATTTCAAAATGACAACAATGTAAATGGCTGCCTCTACAAGCTTAAACAGAACAACAGTGAATGGTTTTACTAGAACCTTTTTGTCAAAGGTTTACTTGAAAAATAATGTAATAATGTGTGATCAGTACCAGTTCATTGGATGCCAGCAAACAAAGCACACAACTTGCAATAAAAAGTATATATTTTATAAACAATATTTATACAACTGCTGAGCATGATGTCATCATAGAGATTTACTAATCTATACTTATTGTTTGTGAGCATTTGCTAATGAGTAATCATGTGCATGTGTCTGTACACACGAATTTTGAACATATGGCAAATGAGTCATCATGGTTACAAAAAAAGTCATCCAGTGTTACAGCATTTAACTGAAACCAAATGGAAAGTAAACAAATGTATCAAATGCTCAGCAGTTTTAGGACCACGTTAAATGAGCATTAGAGGAAATGTTTCTGGGCAGCTAAAACAAATGCAGCATCTGTTTTAAACTGTTCCAGCACTAAATGCTAGTACAGACTTACTACATAAACCTTGGTAGACTGAGCAAGTACCCATGATCAATACTGAAGTACTGTTTTCTCATGTTCTACACCAACAGTGACAGGCTTCAAGCTAACAGTCTTTACAGTCATTTTTAATTGTGCTGGAAAACACAAACACGCAGAGAAAAAAAGGCTTTGTAAATGTTTAACATAAGAAGAACAAGCACGGACAATGTTAAGATGTTCATTTAGTACAGACATAATAAAATAAAAATGCTTCAATTACCCTGATATGAAGTTTATGATTTTTCTAACAAGTGAGGATTCACAACTGTACAACAGCAAAAAGCAGCTAACTGCCTGGTCCCAAAAAAACATTTATACTCTACCAAAAAATTGTGTTAAAAACATACTAAACACATAAACCAGAGCCACAAAAGCATTTCTAAACAATAAAACATACCACTGACGCACAACACAACACCCTTACACTCACCAAAAAAATCAACCCCCAACCTTAAGGCCACTGATTTCTGCAAGTACTAAAGAAAGGCATTCAATCAACTACCCCTTTCATTCAGTATGAAATTCAACCAAATGATATCTCAATGACACTCTTCTCAGTCAATGTCCTACTTCTAGTTGAAGAAAACACACTTTCTTGTTTTTCTCTTAGTTATCTCATCTCTGAATGAATGGACAGAGAGAAAGATGAAGAGATCATGACCACTGTATGATAGGTTCCCCAACATTTACTTCATTATAAGCTATTTCACCTTCCCCCAACTGCAGTGCTGGCAGGGACACATGACGTGTAGTGACGTGCAGTGTGTAAAATGTAAATAGTTATGTTCAACACATGCTATCACATGGCAGTCACCTTGGTGAAGTGCTGTGCCAAGTCACTCTTTAAAATGTTTTCTTCCTACAGCAAATCTCACAATTTCTCCCATCACTGGGGCTAGATACTGGCTTCCATTAGTAAGGCAATGAAGTTTTAAGAGATTACAACACCCGAAAAGGACTGCTGGCTTTTCTACCCCCCTCTAACTAACTAGCCCCAGTGGTTCTAGGGTTACTAACAGAAACCCTGTCGACAGCATTACAAATTGGAACACACACTCTTGTCAGTGTGAAATGGCACTGACAGCTGGCGTTTTGTTTTCTCTGACAGGTAGTTACTATCAGAAATGTGCAGTACACACAAGAACACAAAAGCCTGACAAATAGGTTGGGGTTGCTGTACGTGGCCCCTATCGTTTACAAATTACTCATTCCGTTTCTCCCACAGCCCCCATGATTGCCTATCTACAAATATAACTGCTTCACACAGGATTAAAACCCCTTTTTGTTCTACATCTGCAAGTACATTGCTCCAGATGTTAGCATTTTTTTTCAGTGGAGAATTACTTACATCGTCCTAATCACCAGCAGCAGTATATTTTCTAGCCTTTGTAATTTTTTTTTTTTTTTTACTTACAGGGAGTCTTATTTCTTGCATCTTGTGCCACTCCTGTTTTCCACAGTACCAAGACTAGTCATCTCTATTAAAAAAAAAAAAAAAAAAAAATTTGTCTAATGATATCTACACCATTTCATGTAGTCTTCTGTGGGCTGCCACCAACCTTATTTAGCCTCTTTGGACATGGATCCTAAAGAGCTGGACATAATATTTCACACTGCATTATTTTAACTTAATTACAACACCGATAGACACTTAAATTTCTAAGTAGAGCACTACTCCCCCCACACCTTTGAGTTCGGACCCAAGAAGGATGTAGTCAGATATACAAAAGAAAAAAATACAGTAACAGTATACTGATATTCTATATATTTACAAACACTACAGAACCTGTAGTGTATGATCATGTCAGACAGCAATTACGCTTTTATTAAGGTAGCAGGCTATATGGAAGCTCGAGTCTAAGAGAATATGTGAAGATGACGGCTATCTTGAGAGAACTCTGCTGGTAGGTAGCACTGAACACCACCCCAAATATTTTTACTATTTGTCACATCCTCCTACTGATCCTATCAGAGGTAAGCACGTTACGTCAACAGGCAAGACCACTGTAAATACTTTTACTTGCTTGGTGGAAGACAGAGTACTCAGTCATGTGGTACGTACAATTCCAGACTTTCAGTTTCAACCTCCTGCCAGTCCTATCAAAGGTAAGCACCTTATGTCAACAACTAAGATAGTCATAACATACTTTTCTTAGCTTCGTGCTAGCCAGTGCAATCCCTCAGCTGGTATGCAATTCCAGGCTCCAACTGCATTGCAAGTTACCTTTTAACCCCCCAACCCCCATCTCAGATGATAAACTTGTGGTCATACCCGAGGTTTTCCAAGATCTTCCACATAAGTATGTTACTTATAGTAGGAGTTCTTTCCTTTCCAGCATATGGGCTGAGTGGAACAATCAGAAAAAAATAGTGGTGGTTTATGCCATCTGTTTTCATGCGGTTACCCTTCCATTTCATAGCCATTAACAAGTTTTCATTTCATCCCTCCTCAAGGCTGACTTTTTACTCCTGTGCAGCACACCTCCCAACTCTGGTGGTTCCAAACTAGCAGTGATTTTCAACCCTCTGACTACAACATGGGTATAACAATACAGTGCTTTGAAGTATGTGTTTTATGTCATTCACACTGTTGTAGGGCATACCTACTTTATGCAATGATCCTTACTAAAATGACTACTACAAACGAATTTCTGAACTACCCTACAAAATGATCTCAGGAAAAGAAAAAAAAAAAAAAGGATTCCCATTTCAGTTTGCATGACACTATATTAAAGCTCCATCCCTGGAATCCAAGGCAACTCCCCATTACCCATGTGTAAGACACAGGCAGGGAGTAGAAGTGCAGGAGCTTTTTCAAGATCATAGGATCACAGGAGGTTACTAGGCTAATGTACCCAGGGCCCTTACAAGCCTAGCCAAGTTCAACCCATATTCCAAAGAGTGTCGGTTTCAAGCAGACACTAAATCAGCACCTATTACCCCTATCCAAGAGGGATACAGGTGGAACCCCCAGGGTGATTTTACAGTTTCCCATCCAATCATCCAAATTGTTTAACATGAATTAGAAGTTTGTACAAGAGGTGAGATAGCCTCTGTGAGACAAATCTGTCTCTCCAGCAAGTTCTATTGATGTCACATACCAGGCTAAGGTCCTTGGAGCGAGCGACAAGTGCACCATTTGACTTACGAATTTGCAACACTTCCATTAGGGCAAGGTCGGAGACTGCTTTATATGCAAGGCACAGGTCGCCTCAGAGAAGTCTGTACAACACAGAGTAAAGTGACAATGACTTCAGTCTGTCCACATATGACATATGCTGAAGACCCTGAATTTGCTTTGTAAGAAACCTTTGCGGTCTTTCCAGTTGCTGCAGATGCCTGGAGGGGTATATGCCAAAGAGAGCATTGTGCTCTACTGCTGGCCTGATGAGGGAAGAGCACAGGTGGGTTACAACCTCTTTTGTTTTACAGGCAATGCCCTTACTTATGAGATGGGCAATATAGAATGCCCTTCTTACCACAGTGGAGACATGGTGATCAAAGGTAAGGTTGTTTTCAACCTGCGTGTCCAGGTCTTTCACCACCAACTGCATGATTAGGGTATTGCTACTGATATGGTAGTTTGCAAGGACATTGCCCTTGTAGAAGGGGATGATAAACTTAGTGCAAAAAAATATGTTAAGTCTAGGACTTTGGCAACAAACAGTGGTCTGTGCAAGTTCCTCTTGCAGGATATTGACATAGTTAGGGGGACTCAATGACCGCTCTCAGATTGCAGTCATCGACAAACTTTGTCAGCCACAGACCTTCTGTTTTTGCGTGTACTTCAGAGAAGTAGATTCTGAACAGTAGGACCTCAGAACCGATCCCTGTGGGACACCACTGGTTACTGGTCTGCTTGAGGAGGTAGTCTCTCCTATTTTAACTGTAAGTTTTCTATCGATGAGCCAGTTTGCAACCCAGCTGATGATATAGGAGTTGATACCTACCTGGATGAGTTTATCAATAATGCCCGAATGGGGGATTATGTCAAAGGCCTTGGGTAAGTCTAGATATGCAGTATGCACAGTTTTATCCTCATGTAGATCATTGGTGACAGTCTCAAAGAAGTCCACCAAATTTAACAGGCCCGATCTCCCTTTGACAAAGCAAAACCAAGTAGGGTCAAGCATTTGGAGATTACCTGTATCTTTGTTGATAACCGTCCATGATGATTCGCTCCATGTCCTATAGTTCCTGGGGTCAGTGGATGCAGCCCCTTTGTGCAAAGGGATGGTGGTAGCAGTTTTCCATTCAGCAGGGACGAAACCAGTGCTGAGGCTGTGGTTAAAAAGAGAACCCAGTGGTGTTGCTAACTCATGTTTTAATCCACTTAGAAATCAGTCAGGGATGTTATCTGGTCCCACACAGGCTGTGTTTTTGGCCTTGGAGAGGGCATTTAAGACCTGCTTCTTAGAGATACTAGGTAGGGGACAGGTGGCAGGGATGCTTTTGGGTATATGTGGTGGGGACAGGGGAGTGAAGTCTTCACTGAACCAGCAGGTTCATTATATCCACAGGTTCTGTACGTGTAGTAATATTAACTACAAGTCCTGTACAAGTCTGTCCTTTTCCTTTGAGGTTACAGAAGTAACTAAAGAACACCTTATGGTTATCCTTAGCTAAGGATGCTAATTTGGATTTGTAGTTAGCTTTAGAGGACTTTACTAGATGTCTTATTTGCTTATTTAAGTTGAGTAGGGAGTGCTTCCAGGTTTGAGACTGTTCTTTCCTACTCTTAGACAGCAATTTCTTCCCCTTCTCATATAGCCTGTTTATGGCTAATGTCCACCAGGCAGGTTTATTCTTCCTTGAAGATCTTGCTCTGATCCTATCTGGTACGGCGGAGTTAATACAATTGTGCAGATGCTCATATAAAGCTTTGGTGTAAATCCCAGAATAGGTGTCCATTCTATCTGTGGGGGGAGGGGCAATGAAGTTATTTATGCCATCTTGTAAAAGGTTGTAGTTGGCCTTGGAGAAGTTTTTTAGTCAGTTTGCCACAAGGGGGAGATTGGTGTTATTGTTACCTCCAATGAGACTGATCTGTGGCAAGACTTCACTAGGAGGACCACACACTTGGGGAGGTGCAACGATCCCCCATGTTGGTGAGCACCAGATCCAGAAATGTTATGAGCCCTTTGTGGGGGTGTTAACCAACTGATTCACGGCATTGGAATTAAAGAAGTCTAGGGACCTTTGGGCAAGTGTGTTAGTACATGTATAATTATCCCAGTCTATGGTTGGCTAAGTAAAGTCTCCGAAAACAAGGGTGCTCGATTGTATCTTGATCAACTCAAGTAGATCCAGTAGGCTATGTGTGTGTCCTGGTTCATGGAAGGGGTCCTATAACTGGCAAATACTTGAAGAGGGGTCTTACCAACAGTCAATGTCACCTGGAGTAATTCAAGGGGGTCGCTCTGTTGAACCAATCTAGAGGTGTATTTACCTTTGATGAATACTGATACATCAACTCCTTTAGTTGTCACGCCTTCAGTTTGTGGTCTGAACGTGTGGAAGGAATTATAACCAGGTATGGCTGAGGTGCTTTCCATAGCCTTAAAGCAGGCACAAATGTTAGCATCTTCCAGAGTAAGGACTGCTTCCAGTGAGTGCAGCTTCAGATTTAGACTCCTAGTGTTTAGCAGCATAACCTTCAGGTTGTTTTTAGAGGATGTTATTCCGTCGGGGAATTTTGTTCTTGGGACATTGCCTAAAAAATGCACTATGAGGGCAGTAAGCACCTTAGTCAGCAACCAAAATCCCAGAGGTGACAGATAAAAAACATCTCTGGCAAAGTATCAAGGTTTGTTGATCATATCATCCCAGGCTGACAGGTACTGGATCCCCTTAGAATGATGCCAGAAACTAAGCCAATTATTGGTCTCAATCTTTTTTTGTTTGTAATGAGGCATCATCCTAGGTGAAGGTAAAATGGTGCTTAAGGCTAGGGACATACCTGCCTCAGACACATAATCAGAGAGCTAAGATGTTTGGTAATGTGTTTTGCCTTAGGGGGGCTTGTTTGATGAGTCACTGGTGTGTGAGCTATTACATGTACTATGTTCTGCAGGGGATGTATTATGTGAACCATGCTTGTGTTTGGGACGTCTCTGATGTTTAGGTAGGCTTTTGGTGAGGACCTCCACATATGTAGGTTTATGTGTTGTTGGTTTGGTTGGTGCAGGAGGTGAGGTGTGTGTGCTGACAACCTGCTTAGTGTCAGATGTGCTGTCTGCTGAGCAAGCGAGCCTGAATTCTAGGTTCTTAATATAGACGCAGCTCTCACAAACTAAATTTGTTTGAAATAGAAGAAGTGAGTTGTCAGTGTACATGAGGCAATTGCTACATTGCCTCAGGATGCCCATGACGACCAGGCTGGCTGGAGAAACTGTAGGAAACTGTCTGTCCATAATGCTAGGTAAGTTAATGTGGTCAGAAACAGGGAGAGGACAGGAAAGACCAGGTGAGGTAGACGGAGAGGAGACGTAGTTTAAATTACAAAGGGCTAGTGGGTGAGACATGTTGGTACCTCAGAAGCTACACTGAATGTTTCCACTGACAGTGAAGCAGAATTATGAGGAAACCTCCGATGTAGCACAAGCAGTGAACTAAGGGAAACTTAAACAAGAAGTTTGCGTCTATAACCACCAGTGGTAACCCCACTGCGTACTGCTGCACTCTGTGCACATCCACACCAACGTGAGGCTTAGATACAGGAGAGTTTAAACAGATTTAACCTAAACTACCAACTGGAGAACAGATTTTCTCCAAACAACCAATAAGAGAACAGATATAGCCTAAACAGCTATTCAGTAAATTCCACACAATGCCTTCTGCAGCAAACTCCAACTCATAACTGTCCCTGGCTGGACATTTCTGCCACAAGGTGCAAGGAGGCCCTCTTAATGTAAGCTGGCTGGTTTCAGAGCTCATGTAGTAACAGTCAGTCTAGATTCAGCAAATATAAATCCAGCCTATGCTACAATGCAGGAACACAGTGAGAATGAGGTGCGGAAGTAAAAACACCGCAGCAGTTCAGCAAATACAACTTACAAAGTGCACTAGCAGAAATAAAGTTAGATACAGTAGCAGTTCAACAAATATGTCAGTTCTCTTCATACTGCATTGTTACATAAGCTATAATGTAAGCATTAAAAAATTCAACTCAGTAGTTTAACAGGCAGCATACTCACCTTCTGTGCAGAAGGCTGTGGGTTTTACTTCAACACTAGGTAGTTTGAAAGACTGTCACTGCAATGCAGCATAAGGGGGAATGCTGCACGCCCGAGTGTGCCTTACCTAGGATGACATGTTAAACTGAGGCCCCATTTACCCCCAGTAGGTGGTAGCTCAAGTGGCTGTAAAAGATCCCATGACACTTCCTGAAAAGAATATGCAAAGTTCCCCAGTGCCCTGGCTACAATTCACCCAGTCAGTATGAATACCACCTTGAGGTCTTCCCTAAAAAGAAGCAATTGGCCTAGTGACACTATCCTGGTCAACAAAATGCAAATAAAATAAATAAATTGAGGTATGGAATTCACACATCAATGGAGAAACTTTGCTAAGTAGCCAAGTGACAAGGAAGATATCTGTAAATAAGGAGGTAACAGACTGCAAACCTACAAAAGCAAGGAATGCAGAAATGCTAAATAATTACTCATTTAACAAAATGGACTGTGTGAACAATTCCTTTACAGGACTAATGATTTAAGTTTCACATTACCCTTATCACTGACCAATGTGCAAATGCTACTTGAAAAAGTTTTCTGCTGAGTAAACAGCTATAGTCACACTCATCTTGCATTAATATTTTATGTACTGCATCATAAGTGAGTCTGGGTAGGTATTCCCAGCTGGAGTTTTGCGCTGCTCTTGTGCATTGTTTGGTTGTGCAGTCCTGTGCACTTCCAGACCCATGCCTTTTCAAGACTTCCCTCTAACAATAACAATTTTCAAGTATTGCTTCACTCCATTTCTGTAGCAGTCAGAACAGAAGGGCTTATTCAGAATATGTTGCCCCCTTCTTTATTTTACATGTAAATGCCCATACCTGCCCCCTTCTTTATTTTACATGTAAATGCCCATACCTACCCTCTGCAGATACTATCCTTTTCCTAAACATGCAACTGCAAAACAATCTGTAAATTAATAACATGTCCAGTGTCTGCCTATATGTTGCTTAACTCCAGTACAATAAGTAATCGTACTGCGTGTGTTTTGGCACTTTGTGGACTTCGTAATCAGACAGTCAGACATACGTGCGCTCACACACACACACACACACACACACACACACACACACACACACACACACACACACACACACACACACACACATTCTCCGTCTCTCACTCGCTCACTGTAGTTTGGTCAAGGCCACCCTAGCCTCTAGTTTCTTCTAGTTCACCCCCCCCCCCCCAAAAGAGGCACAACAGTTAGGATTTTAAACTGAAAGGAAATAAAAATATTCCCCAAGAGAAATAAAACAAAATCTGAGGCATACTGCCAAGCTCTGTCACCATTCAAAAATCTGCTGAAAAACTGTTAGGCATGAACTACAAGCAGCTATGTCACAGTTTGTGTTTCTAAACAAAGCAAATACTGAGCCAAGACTTAGCTAGTGAATGACTCATTCAGATAAGCTTCCATCAGCTCTCACATGTAGCATGCTCCATATTTAAAACACAACAGCACACTTCTTCTACCATGAGTTTTAATGTCCACAACCCGAGTAAACAAAAAATATCATTTGATATGGTCAAATTACAAACAGAAGCACGTGCGCACACAAACATACACACACACACACACACACACACACACACACACACACACACACACACACACACACACACACACACACAAACACACAGAAAGTCCTCGGGTTAAGCACTGTTAGAATCATGTAAGTGAAAGGATAACATCAGCACTCATTTGGGACTCGAATCAAAGACCTCCCTCGTACTGTGCTGGCGTCACTGCCACTGGACCAACAAGAGAGTCTGAACAAGCAGGTTTTGAATTTTCCCTTAAGAGCTTTATCCAACGTGGAATGAAGTACACAGACAACTGATACAACACAGGGAAGATGCCGCTGTAGCAGCTTCCATCTGGAAGGTGAGACGGAACGAAAACAGCAGACGTAAAACACTTTGAAACTAAACTCACCATTCAGACCAAACTGTGAAATTTCTCAGCTGGAAATAAAAAATTATAAAACAAACCTGGTCTCCACAGAAAAAAAAATACATGTCACTACTGCAAAATAAAGAAGTAACTGATAACAAAATGTTCACACTTGCAGCTGTAAAACTAGAATTCACAAATAAAAATCTCAATATTTTCTTATTTGCAATGGTGATGGACAGGTTGACAGACGAGATCAGACAGGAGTCCCCGTGGCTATGATGATTGCAGATGACATTGTGATCTGTAGTGAGAGTAGGGAGCAGGTGGCGGAGACCCTGGAGAGGTGGAGATATGCTCTAGAGAGAAGAGGAATGAAGGTCAGCAGGACTAAGACAGAATATGTGTGTGTGAATGAGAGGGAGGATAGAGGAATGGTGAGGCTGCAGGGAGTAGAGGTGGCGAAGGTGAATGAGTTTAAGTACTTGGGATTAACAGTTCAGAGTAATGGTGAGTGTGGAAGAGAGGTGGAGAAGAGAGTACAGGCAGGATGGAGTAGGTGGAGAAGAATGTCAGGAGTGATTTGTGACAGACAAGTACCAGTAAGAGTGAAAGAGAAGGTCTACAAGACTGTAGTGAGACCAGCTATGTTATATGGGGTTGGAGACAGTGGCATTGACAAAAAGGCAGGAGTCAGAGCTTGACGTGGCAGAGTTGAAGATGTTAAGATTTGCACTGGGTGTGACGCGGATAGACAGGATTAGGAATAAGTATATTAGAGGGTCAGCCCAGGTTGGAAGGTTTGGAGACAAAGCCAGAGAGGCAAGATTACATTGGTTTGGACATGTGCTGAGGAGGGATGCAGAGTATATTGGGAAAAAGATGCTAGGATGAAGCTGCCAGGTAACAGGAAAAGAGGAAGGCCTAAGATAAGGTTTATGGATATGGTGAGAGAGGACATGCAGGTGGTTGGTGTGACAGAGCAAGATGCAGAGGACAGGAAGAAATAGAAACAGTTGATCTGCTGTGGCGACCCCTAACGGGAGCAGCCGAAAGAAGAAGAAGAATACTTCATGTCCAAGAATACATCACATCTATCCTTTCCCCCAGGTAAAAGGTACTTGTGCCTAGTGTAGTTACCTGGTTCAGAAATTAAAGTGATATGAAGCTGGTACTGAACATTTTACCACTTAAATTGTGTTAGTATAGTTTAGAAGACTGTACACTCCACTTCTGATGCCAGGAAGGTCAGACGGCTCTGGGTTCTATAAACTAGTTGCATGGATACATATTCTGGTATGAATACTGTAAGTGTAGCATAAACTTCGGGACCGCTGACTGTATTCCTAACATGCCATCCCTTGGAAGACATGCCTAAGTACTTGCAAATCATCACAACGCACTCAGTAAAACTACTACAGGAATTTCCACACTGTACTGCCTAAATTATTTTAGCATGTATTCCTCCTCATGTCTCTCCTAAAAACAGGCCAACGCTACTAAGAGTAACCTAGTCAACAAAAAAATAAATTAGTTTATAACATTACCGACTTTTAAACTGAAGTAAAATTGAAACACAGTTAATGAAGTGTATCCTCAATAACATAGCGAGCTGATTTACTAAACTTATAAATTAAACCTAATACTGGAGCCAGGCTAAGTATGCTGAAATGTTTCACTGTCGTTTGCCATGCAGTACTGGGGTTCTCTCTTAACTAAAAATGGGTTGCTCACATCTCCAAACAAGGATGCCAGATTTCTTATCCTGCAGGTTGGGACCAAAAAAAGGTCTTTAATGCGGAACACTTTTAGTTCCGCATTAAACACAAGTAGCTCCGTGTTTGGTGATTTTTGATTGGCCTACATGCCGGTATACGAGCTAACCAAAAAAAAAAAAAAAAAATTCACAAAATGAAGCTACTTCTGTTCAATGCGGGCAGTCTGCATTCAACAAAAGTAGCTCCGATTTGAGATTTTTGATTGGCTCATATACCAGCATACGGGCCAATCAAAAAAAGCAAACCGAAGGCTGTTTCGCCGGGATTTTATCCGTCTGTGTGGTACTCGAGATCAGGCTGCTGATCCCGGGACAGTCCCGCTCAAATAGAGACATCTGGCAACCCTGACTGTAAGAGACAGAAGCCCTTAGATTGTTCTAAGAATAGCAACAATGGAAAGGCCTTTGTTTTTGCTATGATTAGTATTATTTAAGAAGGATTACGGAGCAGTTTCCATGCTGAATCCACATCAAAACCATGTTGTATGGATGTTAAATTGTAATTTATAAGCTGACGAAACAGCTGCTTTTGTATACATTTTTTCAAGTATTTTAGAAATAGGGGATAATGGGGCAATAGATCTAAAATTACTAAGTCAATTGTTTGAAGCACGTTATTCCTACTGCTGCAGTAGCCTTTGTCTATTTGGGCTGTATCCTGTCCAGGATACAGGGATGCCTATATTTGTGCATATAACCAAAAGTAATAGAGTGAGACAACCATCTGGATATAGTCTGCTTTGACACAGACATTAATTTCTTATACAGGTAAGAAAAAAGTACAAATGGATCAGAGTTCCTAAATGTTTTAGTTCCGGTTCCATCAAAACTAGAGTTTTCTGTGCACATCCACAGTGTGAACTTTCCTTTCTCCCTCATTTTTAAGTTTAGGAAAGAAGATAGGGAGATGGATAGCATGGAAAAAGGAAACCGGAACTGGGATACCACTTTAGGCATAAATGAAGGATTAGTTCTTAAGGAAACTCTATCTTTGTAAAAGAGAGAGAAGGCTAACCAATCCAATATTCCTCTTGCAGAAATCAGAGGAATTAGCAAAATGTTCTTTCGTATTAAGAATCTCAAAGTCAGCCTGATGAGCTAGTTCAAATGGAGAAGAGAGTTAATTTTTTCAAGACAAAATTCAGATGCCAAGAAGAAGCCATCTGCTTTCTAGGAGGCTTGGCATGCAACATCCCTTTCTAACACATTTTCACATTAGACTGCATTGAAGGAGGGAGATCCATGCATAGACATGCTGAAATGGCAACAAATGAACCTCGACAGTGGAGTAAAAGACAGTAGACAGTAACTCCCACACATAGTATAGAACCAGAGAAGCACTAGCCTTAAAAGGGTCCTGGTTACTGTCCTGGCAGAAACTAGAAAATCTTTCCCAGTTGCTAATATATAACACCCTAGAAGCAGATTTTCTAGCCATCATTAATACATGTTGTACATCCTCAAAAAATAGGCGGCTAAAAGGTACCAAGACTCTATCTTCCTAGCAGACGGTTGCTTTTTTTTTTTTTTTTTTTTAAGATGGGATGCATCAAAACACCACTTGTCTAGTGTGAGCAGGTCCATTCTATGAGGAGGCTTGTGCAAGTGTCCTTGGCCATTCCCAAAAAAGGGAGAGCCACTGTTGCCTGGGCCAGAAAGAAGCCAGCACAAAATTCCACTCGCAAGTACGGCAGGTGCAAATGGCCAAACAAAGGCACAAGTATTCAAATCAAATGGCCAGCACCAAAGTGTATTAAGCACACAAATGTTTTATTTGCTTAACTCATATCACCATAATACCAGTTTTGGCATACCCGCCTTCTTCAGTGATGAACAACATACCAGTAAACCAGCACATAACCATTTATATAGACAAACCATTCCACCTTCCTGTTAAGTCACTTCCTATAAACTTCCAATGCATAATATATTATAAATGATCATTAAGTCCAGGGGAAACAAAAAAAAGTACAGTTTTGTACCTACCATAAATGTAGATGTCCGAACTGGATAGCATCTGCAGTCATAACAAATGGGTTGTCCTGTCGTCAGGCAGCCCTTCGGTCGGCCGGATTCCAAAGTCTGGGTCCGGCTTCGGCTGATGTCGCACTTCACCCGACGTCATCTCTGCTGGTCTTCGGGTATAAAGGCATCAGCCGACGCCATTTTCCTCAGTGTTTCTTGCCCCAGATGCCAATTGCCCTCTTGGAAAGCTAAATTTTGGATAAAAGCCAATGTTTCCAAAATAGTAGAAGGCAAACACAAAAAATAAACAGGTATGTACATATATACAAACAAATACACCATAAGAGACTCCCCCCCAGCTAGCTATTAGGAGGGTAAATACCCTAGGAGTACCACAGAGGGGAAGGAGGGAGGGTAATCCTGACTGCAGATGCTATCCAGTTCGGACATCTACATTTATGGTAGGTACAAAACTGTACTATGTCCTTCATGGATGCATCTGCAGTCATAACAAATGGGTAGAATACCATAGCCAACTAGGGGAGGAGGAATAAAAATTATGGTGTAGTCAGGATCCCTTGCAGTACAGCAGTGGCAAACCCTGCTCGGGATCTAGAATACAGAGGTAAATTATAATGCTTGGCAAATGTATGCACGGAGGTCCAAGTAGCCGCCTCAATAATGTCCTTGGTTGCCACTCCTCTTAAGAGAGCTGTGGTAGTGGCTGTAGCCCTTGTAGAATGAGGTCTTATGTTCTGTGGAATCGGTTTTCCATGGTAGGAGTAACAGAATCTTATGCAATTTCCTATCCATTTGGAGATTGTCTGTTTGGAAATTGCTTTTCCTTCCCTTCCTGTTGCATAGGCTACAAAGAGCTGGTCAGTTTTTCTGTTACCTTTGGTTCTGTCCAGGTAGTAGCGTAACTGTCTATGTACATCCAAGGTATGCATTATTCTTTCACCTCTGTTTTGTGGACTGGGAAAGAAGGTAGGTAGGTGGATTGCCTGGTTTAAAGACACTCTGGATACCACCTTAGGCATAAATGTAGGATTAGTTCTCATGGACACCCTATCTTGATGGAAGATTAGGAAGGGTTGCACTGCCATTAAGGCCTGTAATTCCGAAACCCTCCTTGCTGAAGTAATAGCCAGTAGGAAAACAGTTTTCCATGACAGGTGTTGTAGATCTGCTGTTGCTGCTGGTTCAAACGGAGGGAGTGTCAACTTTTCTAGTACAAAATTCAAGTCCCATGCTGGTAATGGTGGTTTCCTAGGAGGTTTTACATTCTTGATCCCTCTGAGGAACTGCCTGAGTAGAGGATGTGAAAAGACAGGAGGATCAAAGCTGTATTCTGCTGAAATAGCTGATGCATGTATCTTGATGGAGGAATAGGACAGGCCTGTATGTAGAAGCTCTGCCAAGTAACTCCAGAATGTTAGCAATATCTATGTTCGACACATCTTTTCCTCTTTCAGTACTCCAAATGACGAACCTTTTCCATTTTCCTGCATAGTTCCTTCTTGTTGAAGGTCTGCGGGCTTCAAGGATAATGTCTTTAACCCTTTGTGAAAGGTCTGGGTTAGTTACTGCTATGTGATGTTCCAGGCAGTCAGTTGCAAGGTTTTTAGGTTTGGATGTATGATGTTGTAGTTGTTCTGAGTTAACATCAGAGGCATCAGGGGTATTGACCACATTTTCTCCCGAGACATGCTCCTCAGCAATGGGTACCAGTGTTGTCTTGGCCAGTTCGGAGCTATCAGAATTATCCTTGGACGTTCCTCTTTGATTTTCAGTAGTACCTTGTGCATCAAGGGAAGAGGTGGAAATGCATATGCTGTCAGGCCTTTCCAGCTGAAGGATAGAGAGTCCACCTTCCATGCAAGTGGGTGGAATGTCCTTGTGCAGAATTTTTTGAGCTGGTGATTTAGTGGGGAAGCGAATAGATCTATTTGTGGCATTCCCCATTTCTTTGTGATGGCCTTGAAGATGTCCGGGTGTAGCATCCATTCGTGAGCATCCGAGGTGGTTCTGCTTAAAATGTCTGCTAGGGTGTTCTCTTTTCCCGGTACAAATATTGCCTGTAACTGGATGTTGTAGCTGAGAGCCAGATTCCAAAGGTCCAAAGTCATTCTGCATAGGGGGTAAGAATGAGTGCCTCCCTGTTTGTTGATGTACCACATGACTGTGGTGTTGTCTGTCCTTATCATCAAATGGCCTTCTTTGAGGAATGGTCTGAATTTTAGGATTGCCAGTTTTACTGCCAGCATTTCTTTTTGGTTTATGTGCAGGTGCAGCTGGTCCTGAGTCCACAGTCCTTGTACGCATTTGTCCAGCATGTGTGCCCCCCATCCTAGGTCTGAGGCGTCCGTTGTGATGGTTTGGTTTGCTCGAAGGTTTTGGAAGGGTAAGCCTGGGTTTGACTGGCATGCCCGAGCCCACCATAGGAACTCCTGTTTTAAGCATGGGATTAGTGGTATTTCTGTTTCTAAGCTGTGCCTGTGTTGAGACCATAAATTCTTTAGGTACCACTGTAACTTTCTCATATGCAGTCTGGCATGTGGGACCAAGATTATGCATGATGCCATGAAGCCCAAGGCCTGCAGAACTTTTCTTGCTGTTAGTTTGTTCTGCTTTGTTAATGCCAAGAAGTAAAGAGGAAGCTCTTTTTGTTTTTCTGCAGTTAGGAATGCCATCTGTTTTACTGTGTCCAATTCAGCCCAAGAAAGTTCTTGTCTGGGATGGTATCAGCCTTGACTTTTGTAAATTGACTGTGTATCCCAGGGCTTGTAGCAAGTAAATGACCCTTTGTAAATCTGTTGTCAACTTGCTTTTGTTGTCCGCTTGTAACAGGCAGTCATCCAGGTATGGATAAATTTGGATTCCCTGTACTCTGCAGTGAGCGATTACTGATGCCAGGCATTTTGTGAATACTCTGGGCGCAGTAGATAAGCCAAAGGGCAATGCTGAGAATTGATAATGCTCTGATCCTGCAAGAAATCTGAGGTATCTTCTGCAATTTGGTCGGATGGGGACGTGCAGGTATGCCTCCTTGAGATCTAGAGTTACCAGCCAACACTCCTTGCCCAGCATGGGAAGAAGTTGCTGTAGGGTCAGCATTTTGAATTTTGGGACAGTGATGTATGTGTTTAAGATGGACAGGTCGAGAATAGGTCTCCAGTTTTTCTCTTTTCTTGGTACTAGGAAGAGTCTGGAGTAGAATCCTTTGCCCTGTTCTGTTATTGGTACTCTTTCCACAGCTCTCATTTTTATTAATTCCGCTATCTGGTGCAGGGCTTCTATTTTTTGATTTGGGGGCAGGTTTGGCATTCCTCTTTTTACTGGTAACGTGTGGAAGTGGAACCGGTAGCCTTGGTCTATAGTTTGCAAAATCCACTTGTCTTTTGTGATACAGTGCCAATTTTTCGAGAATAAGGCTAACTTTCTGCCTAATGGTGCTGCTAATTGCTCCCTGGTAGGCGGAGACAGAGCCAAGTCACTGTGATTGTCCGGTTGCAGTGGCAGTGGTTGTGTCTGTGCCTCGGTTATTGCCTTGCCACTGTCGTCCTCTGTAGGCACCTCCTCTGGATTGATTTCTGCCCCTAGAGCGTCTGTTCCTGCCCCTTTGTGATCTTGTGGAGGCAGGAAAGGACCAATTTTTGGCAGGCCAGTTCCTGCTAAACCTTGGGGGCTGAACCTGTAGGAAATCTTTAACTGTTTGTACAGATTTTGCCTTCTCTTCCATTTTCTTCATTACCTGCTGGGCAGGTTCCCCAAATAGACTGGCCTTATCCATAGGAGCATCCAATAGCTTAGCTTTAACATGATCCGGTAAGACCTGTTCTTTCAACCATGCATGCCTTCTTATCACTGTGCCAGTCATGGCTGATCTAAATGAAGCCTCCAGTGCATCATAGCCACATTTTAAAGAATGGTTACTAACCTGTTGGATGTTATTCACCATTTCTAATACATATTTCTTATCTAAAGATTCATCAGAGGACAGCTTTTTAATTAACTGATCAAGCATAAACTCTTGGTATTAGATCATGTGAAACTGACAGTTTAAAGCTCTAGCTGAGAGAGTAGCAGAGGTGTAGACTTTTCCCCCATCTCTCTAAGGACCTGGATTCCCTTTCAGAGGAATAGGGTTTTGCTGTGGTCGAGGCTACTGCCTTAGGCCCCTGGGATATAGTTTCGGGGTCTGCAAGTGGGGCCTTGTATAGGTGGTGATGAGTGTCTGGCACCCTGTAAAATCTATCTGGTTTGGCAGGGGCTGGAGGTAAAGAATCAGGTGCAGTGCAGACATCATTAAATGCATCGTCCACAACAGACAGGACAGGAGGTATAGCTAAGGGCCTATGTTGTGGTAAGTGCAGAAAAGTCCTAAGCCTTTTTCTTGAATCAGAGACATCTTGTCCCTGCCATTGGAATTGTTCTCTCATGGCATGTAAGGTTTCCCCAAAGGAGAATTCCTCTGGTGGAGAGGCAGCTGGAAAGGATTCTTCAGCATCTGAATCCTCATAATTGGAAAAAGGAGCCTCTGGCTGGTCTGTAATGTCTGAGTCATCCGCAGAGTCATCAGAGGACACAGGCTCGGGGGGCTCTGCCCTAGGTCTCTTTTCTGGGGGCTGAGAGGCCCTGTCTGGGTGAGATTGGGATCCCCTAATTAAGGATATTAAATCTTCTGCCAGAGTAAGCATTTGTGAACTAGAAGTGGGCCTGAGTGAGGGTGGTTTAACAGGCACTGATTTAGCTGATTTGGCTGCTTTAGCCCTGGCAAAGGCCTTAATAGACATGGCTGCAGGAGGCCTAGCAGCACCACGTGCTGGGGTAGAGATATCCAAAGGGATGGTGTCTGATAAATCAGTAGGAACCACAGTTGTAGGCAAAATTTCTGAGGCTGATTCAGGTAAGGTAGCAGGAGCCTCAGTAGTAGTCATGGATTCGGCTGAAGATTGACCAGTTTTCTCGGTTTCGGCCGAAACCGAGACACTCGCGGCTTGCTTAACCGTGGTTTCGGCCGAAACCACGGACCGCGAGTGTCGGTCTTTTTCTTTGCGTTTTTTAACAATTTGTGTAGTCGGAGGATCCGACGGCATAATGTACGCAAAATCTGAGCCGAAAAACTGTTCAGCAAACTCCGACGCCTAAGCGTTCGTCGGTTGAAGGAAGCACAGGCCGAACAGGCTGCTACGTCATGGTCTGGGCCTAAGCAAGGCAAACAGTAAGAGTGGAAATCTTTATGAGGTATTTGTTTCCCACAAGTTAAACAGTTATTGACTTTTTCTGACATCGGCTGAGGCAAGAAAGAGTCCCCAACGGGGTACTTAGCTTTTTAGAAGTCTTCGAAGTAGTATTCGGTAGTAGTAATCTCTGGATCTGACCGACCGGCACTTGCGAACAGCTTCTGCTTCGGGTGCCACGCGGCAAAAAAGACTGAGGAAAATGGCGTCGGCTGATGCCTTTATACCCAAAGACCAGCAGAGATGACGTCGGGTGAAGTGCGACATCAGCCGAAGCCGGACCCAGACTTTGGAATCCGGCCGACCGAAGGGCTGCCTGACGACAGGACAACCCATTTGTTATGACTGCAGATGCATCCATGAAGGACATCCCTAATTTCATAATCCAGTACTTCTTTTTATTTAGAATTGAGCGCCAGCCAAGTTTATTTATTCCATGACCCTGAACCTGGTCAAAAGTAGTAAAATAAAATAAAATTTGGCCGTGATATGGGAGATGCAGTGTCTACACAGGGCATTGGTCATTCTTTTGTTATGTATACTGCTTAGATGTTCAGACATGTGAATATGTAGGGGACGAGAAGTTTGTCCTATGTAGAAAGCTGAACAGTTGCAGGAAGCCAAATATACTACCCAATCACTTCCACAGTTCGCAAAAAATTTATGTTAAAGACTTGCCTAGTGTTTTTACTGGAGAACTGTTTAGACTTATGCTTACACAAGGTACAGTGACCACATGAAAATGAGCCTAACAATTTATCCCCAGTAATAGTCATTTGATGACTGGTAGCTCCCCTCGTGCAATCATGTTTAAAATGTGAAAAGTAAGATCCCAAAGTTTTACCACTCCGAAACAAGTATTTGCATTTAGGACAAAGGACCTGATACAATTCCTCATTGGCCATCAGCATATTCCAGTTTTTAGATATCACCTCCCTAATCAAACTGACGTTCTGCCCATAAGTTGCAACAAACCTGATGGTATCCAAATTATTGTCCTGTGTTTTATTTTTATATTCCAACAACTGTGTTCTCTGGCAGACAGGATATCTTGTTGTTTATAACCCCTAATATCGAACAAATGAATCAGGTCCTGCTGAAATTTATTTAAGTCCTCTTGTGTTGAGTATATTCTTTACTGTACTGTACAAACTCCATCAAGTATTGCCTGTCCGCTCGCCATACCAACCGTCATCTAAAAATCTCCTCCAAATATCCACTTCAGTCAGGAAGATGTTATGGATATCATTATATACAAGATGTTCTTCAAGATATCCCATAAACAAGTCAGCATAGATGGGGTGAATGATGCCCCCATCGCTGTGCCTTGTGTCTGCCAGTAACATTCCCCTTGAAAATAAAAAACATTTTTAGATAAAACATGGTCGGCCATACATATCAAAAGTGTATTGAAACCTGCTGGATATATATTGGCCGTCTCTAACCAATATTGAAGCACCTGGAGGCCCTCCCAATGGGGGATACTGGCATAAAGAGCCTTCACAGCCAACGTACAAAGTAGCCATGTTGGTACCAGTTGTGTATCTGATATGATTTTCAAAAATTGGGTTGTATCCTGTATCCTAGCTCTTATTAGATTCAACAACGGTTTCAAGTATTGTGTCAAAAATGCAGACAATGGCTCGGTCAAAGAACCAATACCTGAAACAAATAGGCCTACCTGGAGGTTTATCCAGGCTTTTGTGTATTTTGGGCAGGAAATACAGAATCTGTTTTTGTGAGTCACTCATCAACAGATGTTGCATGACTGTACCCTTAATTACTCCTTCTACTGCCTGTTTGAGAACCAAATCAGTATCCTTAAAATTGGGTGTGGGGTCAATAGGCATATGCATATAATGTTGAGGGTTAGACAATTGTCTAGTTCCCTCAGCCAGATAATAATCCATATTCATAATGACCACTGCCCCACCCTTGTCAGCCGGTAACATGATAATATTCTTGTTACTTTTTAATTCACTCAAGGCCTGTTGTTCACCAACTGTAAGATTATGTGCAAGCATTCTAGGTCGACACAACTTGAAATATAGATCTTTGAGCACTGCTTGTTGGAATATAGATACATATTTATTAATTGGAGGGGTAAATTCAGACTTCAAAAATCTGAAATCAGTAGATCTATGAGAGGAATCTCTAGTACCAAAAAAGAGTCTTAAATTAAGTCTATGGCAAAACTCTAGAACATCATTAACCATATTATTCTTATCAGTAAAGAAACCAGGGACATAATTAAGACCTTTATTAAGTAAATGTTTTTGTTCATCTGTTATTTCCACTGAGGAAATGTTATGGATATTATAATCATGCTCTATCGGATCATCAATGTTTGTAATAGACCTTGTACTGTGTTTATTCCTGTGTTTTCTCCCACCCCTATGCCTACCATGTCTAAAGGGGGGAGTCCAAGCTGCATTGTTTCTTAGGGATGGGTGATTCCTGTGTATTAGGACAGTCTTGTGTCCGTGGCTGATGACTCTACTCCCGAGGTATAATATAAGTATAATTATAATACTATAATTAGTGCCTGTCTTTTTGAGGATAGATCTTGATCTTTTCCTCTTTGATCCTGCCACTGATTTATCAGTATCCAAAAATTTAACAATGGTTTCCCTCTCTGGTAGTCCCCCATATCTCTGTTGAACCTACGTATCTTTTTCTCCTTCATTTGTTTCTCAAAACTCAGTAAGTCCTTTGTAAGCTTATTCAGGCATGTAGCATAATGGGGCTGACCGCAATATTTGGAGACTGCTTCAGAATCTTCATAATGACCATGGATATTACCAGAAAGGGTGGAAAGACATACAGGAAACACTCCTATCCAAGGAAAAGAGAAGGAATTTATTTTTCAGGCATTTTTGCATGGATCCTGGAGTAGAATTTTGCCAATAAATAGTTGTGACTGGAGGCAAAAACATTTATCCGAGGTCTTCCCCATGGCTGATCACTTTCTGGGAAAAACCCTGATTTAATTTCCACTCGTAAGGGTCTGTCCTGGTGTTTTTCTGTCCCACAGTTTTGCTCTGACATAATGGAAGATGGCTATAGTGAGATTGTGCTGAAAAATTACATCCCAAGCTACCATGGCTGGTCTACACAGAGGGCAATATCTGATTATCTCCTGTTTATGTACCACATCACTGTGGTGTTGTCTGCAATTAGTAGTAATGGTCCTAGGGACCTCAGATGATTCAGAGAGCTGATAGTATTTATGACTGCCATAATCTCTTTCACTTTGTGTGGTTTTGGTCAGTCTTTTTTGTTCCAAAGACCCCAAACTTTAAACATCACAGACATTGCTCTCCAAGCAAAGTCTGGGGAGTCTGTAATTTCAAATTGTCCTGGAGTGGGAAGTGAAAATGGGAGACCTACATTCAGATAAAACTATTCTCTCAACCAAAAAAGCTCCTTTCTCACAATCCCCAGAAGAGGAATCCAAAATGTCAGTGAATTTTGATGTTGGGTCCATATTGATTTTAGGTACCACTGAATCTTTCTCATATGGAGTCTTGCTAGAGGAATCATAAGAATCATAGAAGCCATGAGAATCCTAGTATTCTGAGAAAATCCCTTCCTGTTTGAATGGAAAAAAACTCAGGCATAGGTCTAGATGTATATCTATTTTTTTCTGGTGGGAAAAAAAAAACTCTTTGAACTGAGGTATCTAGAAGTCATCCAGGAAAACAACCCTGTGAAAAAGAGTCAAACAAGACTTTTGAATGCCCTCCTGAAACCGCAATTGGTGCAGGAGATCTCTCATCAGAGTTTGAGATTTTTTTTTTTCAAACTATCAGGAAAGACTTTGCAAAGATACGCAAGTCATCTAAATATGGAAAAATATGAATACTTTGCAGTCTGCAATAGGCTATCACTGGAGTTAGGCACTTTGTAAATATCCTTACAGCAGTGGATAACCGCATCTACATACAAAAATCTATGTATATTCTATCATATTATCTGTGCTGACTCATAAATGTAAAAGTACAGTTGTGTACACTTACCATAAACGTAGATGTTAGAGTGTACTCACTGTTGCAGTCATCACACTTGGGTTACCTGCCTGCAGGTAGCCCTCAGTCAGCCTGAATACCAGAGACTTAGTATTTCTGCGTCAGTTGCTGTTGCTCCAGGACTGATGTCAGGTCGTCAGTGGTATAAAAACAGGCAGAAAACACCATTACATCAGTTTTTCTTGCCCCAAATGTCAGGAGCCCTCACCAGTAAAAAGTAAATACCAATACAAATACCAATACCCCTGAAGGGGGTGAGTAATAGGCATAGAGAGGACAGAAAGAGAGAAAGACAAGGGGGCTGGAGGGAGGGAAACCAGGACTGCAACAGTGAACACATTCGAACATCTACATTTATCGTAAGTGTACACAAAGTACAGTTTTGTACCTACCATAAATGTAGATGCTCGAGTGCTCATACGGGTCCTCGGTTGGCCGAATTCCAAAGTCTAGGTCTGGCGTCGGTTGTCATCGCTTCTTCCCTGACATCAGTGTGGCAGGGGTATAAAAGAGGCAGCCGACGCCATCTTCTTCAGTTTTTCTCGCCCCAGATGTCAGGTGCCCCCAGAAGGAAGGCAAAACATAAATTTATGTAATCATGCAATATAGAATAATCAAAAGACATTAGTTGCAAGCAAATACACCATAAAAGAGTACCCCAAATAGGTTGTATGAGAAGGTGTTTGTCATAAGGCCTATCCTAAGAGGGGACGGACGGGGGGGGGGGGTAACCTGGACTGCAGCTGTATGAGCACTCGAACATCTACATTTATGGTAGGTACAAAACTGTACTATGTACATCGTGCATACAGCTGCAGTCATTACAGATGGGAAGAATCCCAAAGCTAAGTAGGGGTGGCAGGCACTAAGTGGAAGCAGGAGGAGCAAGGATGCCCTGCAAGACTGCTGTGGCAAATCCTGCTCTAGATTTAAAGTATAGTGGAAGGTGATAGTGCTTGGAGAAAGTGTGCACTGAACTCCAAGTGGCTGCTTTGAAGATGTCCTTGGTAGGGACCCCCCTGAGGAAAGCTGCAGAGGTAGCTGTGGTCCTGGTGGAGTGGGATCTGATGCATGTAGGCACAGTTTTTCCATGAAATGAGTAACAAAAGCGTATGCAGTGGGCTATCCATTTTGAGACTGTCTGTTTGGAAATAGCCTTTCCTTGAGCACCTGTAGCATAGGACACAAAGAGTTGCTCGGATTTCCTGAATGGCTTTATCCTATCCAAATAATAACGAAGTTGCATGTGAATGTCCAAGGAATGTGGTAGTCTTTCCCCTTTGTTTTGTGGATTAGGATAAAAGGTAGGTAAGTGGATAGTCTGATTCAAAGCTACACTGGGATACTACCTTTGGCATAAAGGTAGGGTTGGTTCGTAAGGAAACTCTGTCCTGATGGAAAATGATGAAAGGTTGCACAGCCATGAGGGCCTGTAGCTCCGAAACCCTGCGTGCTGAGGTGATAGCCAGAAGGAAGGCTGTTTTCCATGACTAGTATTGTAGTTCTGTTGAAGAAGCTGGCTCGAAGGGAGGAAGGGTCAGCTTTTCCAATACGAAGTTGAGGTCCCAAGCAGGGACTGGTGGTTTCCTTGGGGGTTTTATATTCTTTGCCCCTCTGAGGAACTGCCTTAAGAGAGGATGAGAGAATAAAGGAGGATCTGTGTTGTATTGTGCAGAACTGGCTGAAGCATGGATTTTGATGGAGGAGAAGGAAAGTCCACTGTTTAACATCTCAGCTAGGTACTGTAAAATTTGAGGTAAATTTATTACCCAAGGATTCTGGCCCTTTTCTTGATTCCAGGCACAAAATCGTTTCCATTTGGCGGAGTAGGCTTTTCTAGTACAAGGTCTTCTGGCCTCCAAGATGACATCCTGCACCTCCTTGGAGAGGAGGGTCTGTTGGGAAATCAAGGAATTCTCCATGCAGCTAGATTTAGGCTTTTGAGCTGGCTGTGAAGGGTTTTGTAGTTGTGCTGGGACAACAGAAGAGGGACTAGAGGTAGGATCCATGGTGGGGAAATGTGTCAGGCTCTTCAGGAGCCGATACCAGTGTTGTCTCGGCCAGTCTGGAGCAATGAGAATCATTTTCGGCCTCTCTGCTCTGGCTTTTAATAGGACTTTGGGCAGCAGAGGAAGAGGCGGAAAGGCATAGACTGTCAACGTTGTCCAATTGAAAGAAGGTGCGTCCACTTTCCAGGCCTGTGGATGATAGGTCCTTGAGCAAAATTTTTTCAACTGGTAATTTCTGTGGGTAGCAAAGAGATCTATGTCTGGCTGTCCCCATGCCTGAGTTATCTTTGTGAAAACTTGAGGATGCAACTTCCATTCATGTGGATCTGTCATGTTTCTGCTTAGGCTGTCTGCCAGTGTGTTTTCCTTCCCTGGCAGGAATTGTGCCTGTAGTTGAATTTGTACTTCCAGTGCTGTGTTCCATAGGGTCATGGCTTGCCTGCACAGGGGGTATGAATGAGTTCCCCCCTGTTTGTTTATGTACCACATCACTGTGGTGGTGTCTGTCCTTATCAATAGCTGGCCTGGAAGCAGTAGGTCTTTGAAGGTCATAATAGCATTTTGCATGGATAGCATTTCCTTTTGGTTGATGTGTAGGTGCTTCTCTTTTTGGGACCATTTTCCCTGAATGCACTGATCTGTCATGTGTGCTCCCCAGGCGTACTCTGTGGCATCTGCTGCGATGATTTGAGTTGCTTGAGGTACACAGAAAGGGAGACCTGTGTTTCTTTGGCATGCTTGAGCCCACCACAGAAATTCCTTTTGAAGGCATGGAATTAGTGGTATAATTGTTTCCAAGCTGTGGCTGTGTTGAGACCATAAGTTTTTTAGGTACCATTGAAGTTTCCTCATATGCAGCTTTGCACATGGGATTAGTAGGATGCAAGATGCCATGAATCCCAGAGCTTGCAGGACTTTCCTTGCAGTCAGCCTGGTGAAGGTTGCCATTTTGCTGAAGTATTGAGACAGTTGCCCTTGTTTGTCTGGCGTGAGGTAGGCCATCTGGGTGGTTGCATTCAAGCTGGCATCCAGGAAAATAATTTGTTGAGAGGGTATTAGTTTTGATTTCTTTTTGTTGACTGCGTATCCCAGAAAGTTCAACAGTTTTATTACAAACGCCAGGTGTTTCAGTAGTATGTCCTTGCTGTCCGCTTGGATCAGGCAGTCGTCCAGATATGGGTAGATTTGTATTCCTTGTAGTCTGCAGAAGGCAATTACTGATGCCAGGCATTTCGTAAACACTCTGGGCGCAGTAGATAAGCCAAAGGGCAATGCAGGGAATTGATAATGGGTTGAACCTGCAAGAAATCTGAGGTATCTTCTGCAATCTTGTCTGATAGGGACATGCAGGTATGCCTCCTTGAGGTCCAATGTTACCAGCCAAGACTCCTTTGCCCAGCATGGGAAGAAGCTGCTGTAATGTGAGCATCTTGAATTTTGGTACCTGTAGATATGTGTTTAGGATGGATAGGTCTAAGATAGGTCTCCAATCTTTGTCTTTCCTTGGTACCAGGAATAGTCTGGAATAAAACCCTTGACCTTGCTCTTTTGCAGGTACCTCTTGAATCGCTTTCATGTCCATGAGTGCTGAAATTTGTTTTTGTGCCTCTGCCCTTTGATTTTGTGGCAGGTTTGGCATGCCTCTCATTTTTGGAAGGGTGTGAAAGTGGAACCTGTAGCCTCGGTGTATAATGTCCAGAATCCATTTGTCTTTTGTAACAATATGCCAATTTTTTGAGAATAATGCCAGTTTTCCACCCAAAGGTGCTGCCATTAAAGCTTTGCTTGGCAGGTATAGGGGGAAGTCATTGTGTCTGTTTTCTAAATGACTGTGATCTATCTTCTCCACCTCTTGGGGTTGGTGCTTGCCACTGTCTGGCTCTGAAAGATCCTTGAGGTTGCCCTCTAACCCCTTGGGCATCTGTATCTGCCCTTTGAGGTCTGTCCGTGGCTGGAAAGGACCAATTATTTGAAGGCCAGTTTCTGCTGAAACGTGGAGGTTGTACCTGCAGGAAATCTTTCACTGTTTGCACTGATTTCGCTTTTTCCTCCATTTTCTTTAGTACCTCCTCAGCTTGAACACCAAACAATACATCTTTTTGAAGAGGTGCATCTAATAATTTAGCTTTGACATGATCTGGTAAGGCTTGCTCTTTGAGCCAAGCATGCCTACGTATAACGGACCCCGTAACAGCAGCTCTACATGAGGCCTCTAAAGCATCAAAACCACACTGCAAGGTATGTTTACCCACTTGCTCTGCACCATGCAACAAATCCTGCAACTCTTAAATCTGGTTGTTCTGGTTGTGTCATTTTGCTTTTCAACTGAGATAACAAAAACTGTTGATACATTAACATATGGAACTGACAGTTTAATGCCCTCATGGTTAAAGTGGCCGAGGTGTACACCTTTTTCCCCCCATCTTTCTAAAGCTCTGGAATCTCTCTCTGAAAGTAATGGGTTTTTAGCAGTAGAGGCCTTAATTCCCTTGGGACCCTGTGAAATAGTTTCTGGATCAGCAGTATGGCTTTTGCATAGGAACTGGTGAGAATCAGGAACCCGGTAATACCTGTCTGGTTTAACAGGAGCTGGAGGCAAAGAATCTGGATTAAGGCTGGCTTCTGTGTACACATCATTCAATATATCTAAAACAGGAAGGATAGCCGAGGGCCTATGCTGGGGGAGCAAAAGAAAATCCCTGAGCCTTTTCTTGGAATCTGAGTAATCTTGGCCTTCCCAGTGAAAGTGTTCCCTCAATGTATGTAAGGTTTCCCCAAAAGAGTAGTCCTCAGGGGGGGGAGACCGAGGGAATAGACTCCTCTGCATCAGAGTCTTCGAAAGGAGAATAGGCATAATCCTGGTCCTCAGAATGTTCAGAGATAATAGAGGCTTGATCTCAGGAAGGGTAGTCTTCCTCTAATCTGGGCCTTTTGTCAGAGGGGTGTTGAGAACCCCTGATAAGAGTAATCAAATCCTCAGCCATTTTGAGCATCTGTTTTTTAGGCATGGGGCCTTGAGAGGGTGTCTGAGGTCCCTGTTTTTTGGTTTTCATGGCTGCTTTAGATTTAGTGAAAGCTTTAATAGAAAAGGAGGAAGGCCTGAAGACACCTTGAGAAATGGCAGGCCTGTCTAAACTCTGAGTTTCCCCGCCAAGAGTGGCGTCGGTATCTGCAGTAGAAATGGGGACAGAGGAGCCTGCGACCTCGGGTACTGAAGACACCGGTAATGTAGTGTCATCGGTACTCAGGGGCTGCGTAGGCGCCTCGCTGAGAACCGAAGAACCGGTAGTAGGCCTTAGCGTGGTATCAGTAGTTGGTGCGGACCTCATATGTCGGTCCTTATCTTTGCGTCTTTTACTCAAAACTGGAGTCGGAGTATCCGATGACATAATATAATTAAATTTTTTACCAAAATAGTGAAGGGCGAACTCCGCCCGGCGCTTAATAGTGCGCTTGTTGAATCTAGCACAAAAACGGCAGGCCGAGACGTCGTGGTCTGGGCCTAAGCAAGGTATACAGAAAGAGTGGAAAGCCTTATGCGGTATTTGCTTCCCACATGAAATGCAATTATTAACTTTGTCTGACATCGGTCTGAGGCAAGTAAAGTTTCCCCAACGGGGTACTTAGCTTTCAAGAAGACTTCGGCTGAAATATTTTCGTAAATCTCAGGAGCTGGCCGACCGGCACTTGCGAACTGCTTCTGCTTCGGGCACCGCACGGCAAGAAAGACTGAAGAAGATGGCATCAGCTGCCTCTTTTATACCCCTGCCGCACTGATGTCAGGGAAGAAGCAACGAAAACCGACACCGGACCTAGACTATGGAATTCGGCCGACCGAGGACCCGCCTGATGGCAGGATAACCCATCTGTAATGGCTGCAGCTGTATGCACGATGAACATCTGTACTATGTTCTTCATGTTTCACTGCTGCAGTCATCACACTTGGGTAGATTCCCAAAGCTGAAGAAGGGTGGAGGCAGTCCAGAAGAGTTGGGGCTGGCTGGTATGCCTTGCAGGACTGCTGTTGCAAAACACACCCTGGATTTGGAAAAGATAGGCAGGTGGTAATGCTTGGTGAAGGTGTGTGCAGAACTCCAGGTAGAAGCTTCCAGTATGTCCCTGGTTGGGACTCCCCTGAGGAATGCTGTAAAGGTAGAAGTTGCCCTAGTGGAGTGTGTTCTGACCCTCTGAGGAGTTGGTTTCCCATGGTGCTTGTAGCTGAAATGGATGCAGTGTGCTATCCATTTGGAAATTGTTTGTTTTGAAATGGCCTTGCCCTCTGTCCCTGGTACAAAGCTGACTAGTAACTGATCAGATTTCCTGAAGGGCTTAGTCCCATCAAGGTAGAATCTGAGCTGTCTGTGCACATCCAAGGAGTGCAGGATCCTTTCCCCTTTATTTTGAGGATTAGGGAAGAAAGCTAGCAAATGGATAGATTGGTTGAGAGCCACACTGGACACCACTTTAGGCATAAAGGAAGAGTTAGTCCTGAGGGAAACCCTGTCAGCATGGAAAATAATGAAGGGTTCCACAGCCATTAAGTGCTTGTAGCTCAGACACTCTTCTAGCTGAAGTGATGGCTAGAAGCAAGGTTGTTTTCCAAAAGAGGAATTTTAACTCTGCTGATGCTGCAGGCTCAAAGGGGGGACGCGTGAGCTTTTCCAGTACAAAGTTAAGGTCCCAAGCAGGTGTGGGTGCTCTCCTTGGTGCCCTTAAGTCGTTTGCCCCTCTCAGGAACTGTTTGATAAGAGGGTGAGAGAGGAGAGGTGGCTCAGTGTTGTAATGAGCCGAAATGGCAGAGGCATGGATCTTAATGGAGGAGAAGGATAGGCCCCTGTGGGTAGATCTGCTAAGTAATTCAGGATTAGAGGCAGGCAGGGCAGGGTTGTGTCCTCTCCTTTAGACCGAATCCAAGAGCAGTACCTTTTCCACTTATCAGCATAGGATTTCCTTGTACTGGGTCTTCTGGCTTCAAGAATGACGTCCATCACCTGCTTGCTTAGGCTGGTTACTGGGGGAGAATTCAAGGAATAACCCAGGCTGCAAGATATGTCCCCCCGCCCCGCTGAGAGAGCAGGGTTGGGTTCTGGTGTAGGTGCTAGGATGGCGCCGGTGACAGGTTGTGCAGGAGTGGGTATCAGTACTGGCGTGGCCAGTCGGGGACAATCAGAATTGTCCTCGGTCTGTCCTGTCCTAGCTCGAGCAATACTCGAGAGAAGGGGCACAGGGAGAAAGGCATAGATTGAAACATTTACCCACTGGAAGGATAGGATATCCACCACTTTCCAGGCCCTGCTGTGAGGTGTCCTGGTGCAGAATTTGCTGAGCTGGTGACTGCAGGGGGAGGCAAAGAGATCTACCTCTGGGGTCCCCCACTTCTGAATCAGAAGGATGAATGTGCTGGGCTCTAATTGCCACTCATGTGAGTCTAGGAGATTTCTGCTTAAGTTGTCTGCCAGTGAGTTTTGCTTGCCTGGCAGGAACTGAGTTTGCAGATGGACCTGCATGCCCAAGACCATGTTCCACAGGGCCATGGCTAGCCTGCAGAGTGAGTAAAAGTAGATTTCCCCCTTGCTTGTTGATATACCACATAACTGTGGTGTTGTCTGTAATTATTAGCAGGTGTACTGGTGAGAGTAGGGATATGAAAGCTGTCACAGCGTGCTGCAGAGCTAACATCACTTTTTGGTTGATGTGCAGATGAATTTGACTTGGGCTTCAGTGGCCCTGAACGCACTTGCCGTCCATGTGCGTGTCCCCAGGCATAGTCTGATGCGTCTGTGGTTAGGGTCTGGGTGGCGTGGGGTTGAGTAAAGGGCAGTCCCTTCTTGCGGTTGCATGCTGCTGCCCATCAAAGAAACTCTGTCCTTAGACAAGGTATGACAGGAATGATGGTTTCCAGGTCCTGAGAATGTTGGCACCAAAGACTTTTAAGTACCATTGAAGTTTCCTCATATGCAGTCTGGCATATGGAATTAGTAGGATGCATGAGGCCATGAACCCTAGAGCCTGCAGGATTTTCCTTGCAGATAACTGGGTTCTGGTGGCCATTTGAGTAAAATAGTCCGTCAAGATAGGCTTGTTTTTTCTGGAGTGAGGAATGCCATCTGGGATGCTGTGTCCAAGCCTGCTCCCAGGAATACAATCTTTTGACTGGGGACTAGTTTTGATTTATTTTCATTGATGGTGTACTCCAGGGAGGTTAGAAGGTTTTTCTACAAATGTCAGGTGCTGCAACAGCATTTCCTGACTGTCTGCCTGACTCAGGCAGTCGTCCAAGTACGGGTAAATTTGAATATTTCTCTGTCTGCAGTAAGCAATGGCTGGAGCTAGGCATTTTTGTGAATACTCTGGGAGAAGTGGATAAGCCAAAGGGAAGTGCAGAGAACTGATCATGCATAGATCCTGCCCTGAAGTGTAGATATTTACTGCATGACTCGCTTACAGGGATGTGCAAATAGGCTTCTTTTAAGTCTAGGGTGACTAACCAGGCATCTTTGGCTAGCATAGGTAGAAGCTGCTGCAGGGTGAGCATTTTGAATTTTGGTACCACCAGGAAGGTGTTGAGAATTGAAAGATCTAGGATTGGGCACCAAGTGCCCTCTTTTCTGGGTACCAGGAAAAGTATGGAATAGAATGCTTGACATATCTGTTCTGCAGGAACAGGTTGAAATACCCTTATAGAGCGCAGGGATTGAACTTGTTTTTTTGCCTCTGCTCACTGATTTGGAGGATAAGCATCAGAATCCTCATATGCAAATAAGGGCATGTCTTCATAATCAGAACTCTCAGAGTCGTCTGACTCTTGGTCTGTTGAAGCTGCTGGGGACGGATCTCTTTTTCTCTTAGCAGGGGAAGGCTGACTTCCCCTAATCAGCATAATAAGGTCTTATGCCATTCTAAGCATTTGATGTTGTGGCAAGGGAGCAGGTGTATGCACTTTGGTCGTCAGTTTTCTAGGCATAGCGTGTATTTTGGCCTTAGAAACTCTGTAGTTTTAGACAAAGTACAGTTGTGTACACTTGACATAAATGTAGATATTCGAGTGTATTCACTGTTGCAGTCATTACATTTGGGTTATCTGCTTGCAGTAGCCCTCAGTCGGCCTGATTAACAAAGTCTTAGGTCCTACATCGGTTGCTCTCTCTTCTTCCGTGACATCAGGTCGGCAGGGGTATAAAACATGCAGCCGACGTCATTACATCAGTTTTTCTTACCCCAGATGTCAGGTGTCCCCCTAATGAGCAGTAATTAAATCTATAAATATACAAGGTTATACCTCAAACAAAAAAGCAAATACACCAAAAAGCTTTTAAGCATTAAAAAGGAGAGAAGAGGTATAGCCAAAAAAAGTCAGGGGGCTGGAGGGAGGGTAACCAGGACTGCAACAGTGAATATACTCGAACAGCTACATTTATGGTAAGTGTTCACAACTGTACTATGTTCTTCGTGTTTTACTGTTGCAGTCATTACATTTGGGTAGATTCCCAAAGCAAAGGATGGGAGGAGGAATTAAGATAGCATTAGGACCAGCTATAAGGCCCTAGAAACTGCAGTGGCAAAGCCAGCTCTGGATTTAGAGAAAACTGGCAAATGGTAATGCTTGGTGAAAGTATGTACAGACCTCCAGGTAGCAGCTCCTAGGATGTCCCTGGTAGGTATGCCCCTGAGAAAGGCTGTAGAGGTAGATGCAGCCCTGGTCGAGTGGGGTCTGATCCCCTGTGAGACAGGTTTTCCATGGTGCTTATAGCAGAAATGAATGCAATGGCCTATCCATTTGGAAATGTTTTGCTCTGAAATAGCCTTCCCCTCTGTCCCTGCAGCAATTGCCACCGGCAGTTGTTCAGATTTCCTTTGAGGATTAGTCCTGTCCAAGTAGAATCTAAGTTGTCTGTGCACATCTAAGGAGTGCAGTATCCGTTTCCCTTTGTTCTGTGGATTAGGAAAGAAGGTTGGCAAATGAATGGACTGATTAAAGGCTACACTGGATACCACCTTTGGCATGAAAGAGGGACTGGTCCTGAGGGACACCCTGTCTGCATGAAAAATGATGAAAGGCTCCACTGCCATAAGGGTCTGTAATTCAGATACCCTTCTTGCTGAAGTAATGGCTAAAAGGGAAGCTGTTTTCTAGGAAAGGAATTTTAAAATCTGCAGTAGCAGCTGGCTCGAAAGGAGGAAAGGTGAGTTTCTCCAATACAAAGTTAAAGTCCCAGGCCGGAGATGGAGCTCTCCTGGGTAGTCTAAAATTTTGGCCTCTCTGAGGAACTGCTTGAGCAGTGAATGAGAGAAGAGGAGATGTTCTGTATTATGAGCTGAAATGGCTGAGGCGTGAATTTTTATTGAGGAAAAAAAGACAGGCCCTTGTGAAGCATCTCAGTTAAGTATTGTAAAATCTGAGGTAAATTGGGCACTGCTGTGCTCACCCCTTGAGACTGGTTCCAGGCACAGAATCTTTTCCATTTTTCAGCATAAGATTTTCTAGAACCAGGCCCCCTTGCCTCTAAAATGACATCCATCACTGGTTTACTGAGGGATGGTAAAGAAGTGCTTAGGCAATTAGGCAGGCTGCTAGGTTCGGTGTTTGAAGCGGAGGGTGAGGAATCTGGTTCTCCTGCTGAGACAGCAGGGTAGGAGTCTGAGGCAGGTGCCATGGGGTCAATAGGGACATACTGCGCAGGAGGGGGTACCAGTGTTGGAGTGGTCAGGCTGGAGCAATCAAAATCATCCTTGGTTTGTCTTGTATGATCTTTAGTAGTACTTTGGAGAACAGAGGCAGAGGAGGAAAGGTATAAACTGATAGGGTTTTCCAGCTGAAGGACACAGCATCCACCTTCCAAGCTTGTTTGTGGGGAGTCCTTGCGCAAAAGTTTTCCAATTGATAGTTCTGGGGGTAGGCAAACAGGTCTATATCTGGGCTCCCCCATTTGCTTGTTAACATGTTGAAAATCCTTTGTTCCAGTTTCCACTCGTGTGGGTCCATGAGGTTTCTGCTTAGTCCATCTGACAGTGTATTTAGTTTTCCTGGCAGGAATTGAGCTTGCAGATGCACTTGGTAGCTCAAGGCTGTGTTCCACAATGCCATGGCTAGTCTGCAGAGGCGGTAAGAATGTGTACCCCCCCAGCTTGCTTATGTACCACATAACAGTGGTGTTGTCTGTCTTTACCATTAATTGCCCTGGAAGAATGTGGTCTTTGAAGGCTGTCAGGGCATTCTGTACAGCTAACATTTCTTTATGACTGATGTGAAGATGCATTTGAATTGGGTTCCATTTGCCCTGAATGCACTTCCCTGCCAGGTGCGCCCCCCATGCATAGTCTGATGCGTAAGTTGTTAGGGTTTGGGCGGCAGGGGTTAGTGTGAATGGTAGTCCTTTGTTTAGGTGGCAGGCCTCTGCCCACCAAAGGGACTCTAAGCGTAGACAAGGAATGATAGGAATCATTGCTTCTAGATCCTGAGAATGTTGACACCATAGGCTTTTTAGATACCACTGTAGTTTCCTCATATGCAGTCTTGCATATGGAATTAGAAGAATGCAGAAGGCCATGAACCCCAAGGCTTGTAGTATTTGCCTTGCAGATAGGGTTTTTGTGGCCACTTGTTTGAAGTGAGCTATCAAGTGGATTTGTTTCTCTGGCATGAGGAAAGCCATCTGGGAAGATGTATTCAAGCTTGCTCCCAGAAATATAACTTGTTGACAGAACACCAGGTGAGATTTCTTTTCGTTTGTGGTGTACCCCAGACAAGTTAGCATCCTTTGTACAAAAGCCAGATGATTCAAAATTATGTCCTTGTTTTCTGCCTGAATTAGACAATCGTCCAGGTATTGGTATATTTGAATACTTCTTTACCGGCAAAATGCAATGACGGGAGCTAGCCACTTTGTGAATACCCTGGGTGCAGTACATAAGCCAAAGGGCAGTGTAGAGAACTGATGGTGCATGTAGCCTGCTTTGAAGCGTAGGTATCTTTTGCAAGATTCCCTGATTGGGATGTGCAGGTATGCTTCCTTTAAAATTTAGTGTTGCCAACCAGGCATCTTTGCTTAGCATAGGAAGCAACTGGTGAAGAGTCAGCATCTTGAATTTTGGAATCACCAAAAAGGTGTTTAGAGTAGGCAGGTCCAGGATAGGACATCATGAATTGTCTTTTCTGGGTACCGGGAAAAATCTCAACTAGAAACCTTGTCCCTTTTCTTCTTCTGGTACCAACTGAATAGCCCCTATGCTTGAGAGAGAGAGAGTACTAGATTTTGGGCCTCTGCTCACTGCTTTGGAGATAGATCTGGCCAACCGCTTGGAGTTGGTAATGTGTGGAAGTGAAATCTGTATCCTTGGGACACTATATTTAAAACCCATTTGTCCTGGGTAACGAGTCCCCAGTTCTTTGCATGAAGTTCAATCTTTGCCCCCAAAGGGACAGTCAGTTGAGAAGTGCTTGGAAGTTTTAAAAAGAAGTCATAGAGATAGTTTACCATAGGGGGGGGAGTTTTATTACTCCCAAATTTGGAAGTGGAGGACCTCCACTGCTTAGTCCTGTGCGTCCCCTGGGACTGAAGCCTGGGTGCTCTGCTGGATCTGGATTTGGACTGAGAAGGTTTGGAAGAGGCAGGAAAGGACCAATTCTTAGAAGGCCAATGCCTACTAAATGTTGAAGGTTGTACTTGTAAAAAATCTTTAACAGTTTGCATATATTTAGCTTTTTCCACCATCTTTTTAAGAACTTCTTCTGCCCTGTTGCCAAACAGGCAGTCCTGATTAAAGGGAGCATCCAGTAATTTTGCTTTAACATGATCTGGCAAGGATTGCTCCTTAAGCCAAGCATGCCTTCCAAGTACAGACCCAGTTACCGCAGCCCTGCAAGATGCCTCTAGTGAATCAAAACCACATTGCAATGTATGTTTACCAACTTGTTCAACAGAATGCATTAAATCCTGTAAATCCTTATTTTCAGCACAATCAGGAAACATAATTTTTTGTTTAAGCAATCCAATAATATGCTGCTGATACGTTTCACATATGAAGCTGGCAATTCAAGGCCCTAATGGCCAAAGTTGCAGAAGTGTATGTTTTCTTACCCCATCTATCCAGAGCCCTGGAGTCTCTATCAGAGGGGGTAGGATTTTTGGCAGTAGTAGCTTTAATGCCCTTGGGTCCCTGTGAAACGGTTTCAGGATCCGCAGTAGGATTTTTGAAAAGGAACTTGTGAGAGTCAAGAATCCTGTAATATCTATCAGGTTTTCTGGAAGCAGGAGGTAAAGAGTCAGGGGCCAAGCTAGATTGCGAAAAGGCATCATCAACAATGTCCAGTACGAGAGGTATAGCTAAAGTTCTGTACTGGGGCAAAAGTAAGAAATCCCTAAGCCTCTTTTTAAAATCAGAGAAATCCTGACTTTCCCAACGAAAATGCTCCCAGAGAGTATGCAAGGTTTCACCAAAAGAGAAATCCTCTGGGGGGGAAACAGAGGGAATAGCGTCCTCAGCATCAGAATCCTCATAGGTAGATAAGGGTAAATCCTGGTCATCAGAGGAAACAGATATTTCAGAATCCTGGTCAGACGTATCATAAGCAAACTCAGTCCTAGGACTCTTAGAGGGGGAAGATTGGCTTGGCCTGATTAAAGTAATAAGATCTTCAGTCATTCTTATTCGTTTTTTAGGCATAGAGGCCTGACCATGCTGTCTGGACGTCAGTTTTCTAGGCATGGTTCAAGTTTTAGGCCTTGAAGAAGATGGTGTTGGTTTAATATGCAAATCAGTAGGCCTGAATACACCATCAGAAGCCGGTGCCTGCACAGTGGCCCCGGACCCATCCAAGGTAGAGACATCCGTAGGTTCCACAGCTGAAGCATCTCGTGGCATACCGGACACTGAATGGGTCTCAGTAGAGGCCTGTGAATCTGAAGTAGCGGGTATCAGGGGCTGCAAAAGCCGAGTACTGGCAAACTGGGTGGCCTGTCTCTGTCTTTATCTTTGCGTTTTTTCAGAATGTCGGTAGTTGAATGGCTTACTGAAGACATATCAAAATAAATGAACCGAGCACCAAAATATTTAGAAGCGCAAATATATCGACGACGGATAGTTCATGGTTTAAATAAGGAACAAAACCGACAGTGAGGTACGTCGTGGTCAGGGCCTAGGCAAGGAATACAGTACGAATGAAAATCTTTATAAGGTATTTGCTTTCCACAAGAAATGCAATTATTTACTTTTACTGACATCGGATTAGAGCAAGAAAAAGTTTCCCCAATGGGGTACTTAACTTTTAGTTGAAGACTTTGGTTCTGAAACTCGAAAACGAAAATTTCAGGAGTCGGCCGACTGGCACTTGCGAACTGCTTCAGGCTCCCCACGGCAAGAAAGACTGGTGTAATGATGTTGGCTGCATGTTTTATACCCCAACGACCTGACATCACAGAAGAAGAGACAGTAACCGACACAGGACCCAAGGCGTTAAGATAACCCAAATGTAATGACTGCAACAGTGAAACATGAAGAACATCTGAAGTTTTTGGTTTGTGTCGAACATCGGTAGTGCGAAGAACTTCCTCAGAAGCCGGTGCCTGCTCAGCGGCTCTGGACTCATTCAAGGTAAACACAGGCTATGTTTTGGTGAACAGCATGTATTTAAATTTAAAGCTATAGACCATGTTTCACCCTCACCCAGAGGTGGTGATATCAATAACAAATTAGAAATTAAAGAATATAACTGGATAATTAGATTGATGGGTGACTCACCCCCTGGTTTGAATAGTACTGTCAGCCTTAAACCTATTTTGGTTAGAATGAGTAGATCTAGATTATGAGATTTTCTCTTTATGTATATGATTGCACATTTGATTTTTAGGTATAAAAGTATGCTTTTTTTAAAAATATACATTCTTGCTTTTTTAAATGTTTTTTTGTTTTCATATATACATTATGCTGTTGCATTTTTTAGCTTTGCATATTTATTTATTTTTACATGTTTTGTTTTAATGGTTGAGTCATGTGACTTCTTGGCTGCCGGTCATATGACTTTTTTAGACCTATATATACTCTACATTTGCATTTGTATTTTCAGTATTGATAAAGGATTTTATCCGAAAGCTTTGCTCTTCACATTAAAGTGTTTTTTCTACTGAGAACATTGTTTGTCTTGCTGGACCTCTTGGCATTTGTGTTTGGACTCATTCAAGGTAAAGACATCCGCAGGTTCCATTGTCGAAGAAGAGTCTCGCGGCATACCGGACTCCAAACGGGTCTCGGTAGAGGCCTGCGAATCCAATGACGTGGGCATCAGGGGCTGCGAAAGCACCTCACTGAGTACCAGTGAACTGGTGATTAACTTAACGGAAGCGTCGTCGGCAGCTTTGGACCTGTGCGGTCTGTGTCTTTATCCTTACTTTTCTCAGAATATCGGTAGTCGGATGGCTTACCGAAGCCATTTCGGAATATGGAGACGGAGAACGAATGTATTTAGCGGCAAAAAGGGCCCAACAACGAATGTTTCGGACGTTAAACAAGGCACAAACTGACAGTAAGGTACATTGTGGTCTGGGCCTAAACACGTGATGCAGTAGGAATGAAAACCTCGGTGTGGTAATGGCTTTCCACAGGCAAGACAATTGTTAACTTTTTCTGATATCGGTTAGAGCACGAAAAAAGGATCCCCAATGGGGTACTCGGCTTTAGAAGACTTCAGGATGACTCAATTAATTAACAAAAACTCAGGTAGCGGCCGACCGGCACTCGGGCGAACTGCTTCTGCTTCGGGCTCCTCGGCAAGAAAGACTGATGTAATAGCGTTGGCTGCCTGTTTTTATACCCCTGACTACCTGACGTCAGTCCTGGAGCAACAGCAACCGATGTAGAAATGCTAAGTCTCTGGTATTCGGGCCGAGGGCTACCTTCAGGCAGATAACCCAAGTGTGATGACTGCAACAGTGAAACACGAAGAACATCCACTGTTATTTGTAGACTGTACATTGTTTTGTTAAATTATGACATAAGCAGGGCAAAGCCTGTAAACGGTCATTATCTGATCAGTATTCTACACCAGTAAATACATTTAAATAAAATAAAGAATATAACCCAAAGGTTAATGCAAAAAAAGTGCAGTTGTGTGCACTTACCATAAATGTAGATGTTCGAGTGTATTCACTGTTGCAGTCATTACATTTGGGTAATCTGCTGGCAGGTTGCCCTCAGTCGGCCTGAATTCCAAAGTCTTGGGCCCTGCGTCGGTTGCTGTCTTCTCTTCCAATACGTCAGGTCGTCAGGGTTATAAAACATGCAGCCAACGCCATTTTCTTTAGTTTTTCTTGCCCCCGATGTCAGGTGCCCCCATAAAGGTAGCAATATTACATATATGTATAAATACATGCATCAATATAAACTTTACCTTCATCGGCAAGCAAATACACCACATAGGTTGTAAAGGATAGTGAAGGAAAAGATAGTGAAGGAAAGATAAACTTCAGAATGACAGTGGGATGGCGGGAGGGTAACCTGGACTGCAACGGTGAATACACTCAAACATCTACATTTATGGTAAGTGTACACAACTGTACTATGTTCTTCGTGTTTCACTGTTGCAGTCATTACATTTGGGTAGAATCCCAAAGCTATGGTTGGGAGGCTGGAGCTAAACAGCATTAGGTGCAGTTATAAGGCCCTGCAGCACTGCAGTGGCAAAGCCTGCCCTGGACTTAGAGTAGACAGGCAAATGGTAATGCTTTGTAAAGGTGTGAACAGAACTCCAATTAGCAGCCTCTAGAATGTCTTTGGTTGGTACTCCTCTGAGAAAGGCTGCTGAAGTAGCTGCAGCTCTGGTGGAATGAGACCTAATGCCCTTGGGCACAGGTTTACAATGGTGTAAGTAGCAGAAATGGATGCAGTGGCTTATCCACTTTGAAATTGTCTGCTTTGAAATAGCCTTTCTTTCTGATCCTGCAGCATATGACACTAGTAATTGCTCAGTTTTTCTTAGAGCTTTAGTCTGTGAACGTCCAAGGAATGCAGAATTCTCTCCCCTTTGCTCTGCGGATTTGGATAAAAAGTTGGCAGATGAATTGTTTGGTTAAGAGCCACACTAGAAACCATCTTAGGCATAAAAGTAGGATTTGTCCTCGGAGACACCATGTCCAGGTAAAATATGATAAAAGGCTCTAGAGCCATGAGGGCCTGTAGCTCTGAAACTCTTCTTGCTGAAGTAATTGCTAGTAGCAGAGCTGTCTTCCATGATAAGAACTTTGTATCAGCGGTAGCAGCTGGTTCAAATGGAGGCAGGGTGAGTTTTTCCAACACATAATTGAGGTCCCATGCAGGTAATGGTGATCCTCTAGGGGGCCTTAAATTTTTTGGCTCCTCTAAGATGCTGCTTTAGTAAAGGATGAAAAAAGATTGGTGGCTCTGTGTTGTAATGAGCCGAAATGGCAGAGGCATGGATTTTGATTGATGAGAAAGATAGGCCTTTGTCAAGCATCTCAGTTAAGTATTGTAATATCTGAGGAATATTTGGTACTGCTATTATCAGTTCCTTGTGCTAGATTCCAAGCACAGAATCTCTTCCATTTATCAGCATAAGATTTTCTAGTACTAGGCCTTCTGGCTTCCAAAATGACATCCATCACAGCATTACTGAGAGGTGTTGTTTGTATAACTACAGGATCAGCCATGCCGCCAGGTTCAGTGTCTGGAGTTGATTGTGCAGGATCTGATTGTTTTGCTGGGACAGTGGTTGAGATCTTTGAGGTAGGGTCCAAGCTGGGTATTGAGACAAGTTCCTTAGGACTGGGTACCAGTATTGGCAGGGCCAGTCCGGGGCAATTAATATCATCTTTGGCTCCTCTTGTCTGACTTTTAGGAGGACCTTGGTAGAAGAGGCACAGGAGGAAAGGCGTAAACTGATAGGTTTTTTCAACTGAAGGATAGGGCATCCACTTTCCTTGCTTGTCTGTGATACGTCCTTGTGCAGAATCTTTTCAGTTGATAATTTTGAGGAGAAGCAAATAGATCTAGGTCTGGACTCCCCCATTTCTCTGTTATCATGCTGAAGACTTTTGGATTTAGTTTCCACTCGTGAGGATCCATAAGGTTTCTGCTTAAATTGTCTGCCAGAGCGTTTTGTTTTCCTGGCAGGAATTGAGCTTGAAGATGTATTTGGTAGGTCAAAGCTGTGTCCCACAGTGCCACGGCTAATCTGCAAAGGGGATACGAGTGTGGGCCCCCTTGCTTGTTTATATACCACATGACTGTGGTCTTGTCCATCTTTATCAGTAGTTGTCCTGGATGAAGTAAGTCCTTGAAGACTGTTAGGGCATTTTGAACAGCTAGCATCTCTTTCTGGTTGATATGTAGATGCATTTGTTTTGGTGCCCATATAACCTGAATGCAGCTTCCTGCCATGTGGGCCCCCCAGGCATAATCTGATGCGTCTGTTGTTAAGGTTTGGCTGGCAGGGGATAGAGTGAAGGGCCGTCCCATGTTTTGGTGACAGGCCTTTGCCCACCATAGGAACTCCTGTTGCAGGCAGGGAATGAGAGGAATCATTGTTTCCAGACTGTGTGAACGTTTACTCCATAAACTTTTTAGGTACCATTGAAGTCTCCTCATATGCAGTCTTGCATATGGAATTAGTAGGATGCAGGATGCCATGAAGCCCAGAGCCTGCAGAATTTGTCTTGCAGAAGACTGGGTTTTTGTTGCCATCAGTGTGAAGTAAGCAGTCAGTTGCCTTTGTTTGTCTGGCGTAAGGTAAGCCATCTTGGCAGTTGTATTCAAGCTTGCCCCCCACCCAGGAATGTTATCTTTTGAGAGGGTACCAGTTGTGATTTCTTTTCGTTTATAGTGTACCCTAGGCATGTTAGAAGCCTTTTCACAAACATCTGGTGTCGAAGAAAAGTGTTCTTGTTCTCTGCCTGAATGAGACAGTTGTCCAAGTAAGGAAATATTTGTATACTTCTTTGTCTGTAAAATGCAATTACTGGTGCCAGGCACTTTGCAAAGACCTTGGGCACAGTAGATAAGCCAAAGGACAGTGCAGAGAATTGGTAATGCATTAAAGCCAGCCTTGAATCTGAGGTATCTTCTGCACGACTGTCTTATTGGGACATGCAGGTATGCCTCTTTTAGGTCTAATGTCACCAGCCAGGCATTTTTGCCCAGCTGCTGCAAAGTCAGCATTTTGAATTTTGGAATGTACAGGTACGTGTTCAAAATTGATAAATCCAGTATTTCCGCCAGGCCTTGTCCTTTCTGGGTACCAAGAACAGTCTTGAGTAAAAACCTTGTCCTTTTTCCTGTTCTGGTACTGGCTGAATGGCCCCCATATCCATGAAGGACGTAATCTGTTTCTGTGCCTCTGCCCATTGATTTTTGGGCAGATCTGGCCAACCGTTTGCCATTGGCAGAGTGTGGAAATGGAATCTGTATCCCTGTGATACTATGTTTAGTACCCACTTGTCCTGGGTTATTAACTGCCAATTTTGAGCAAAAAGTGCTAACTTTCCCCCTAAGGGTGCTGTCAAAAGATAAGTGTTTGGTGTAGGCAGAGGGAAGTCACTGGAACTGTTTTCTGTAGTTTTGCGCTTTATCTCCCCCTGATTTGGAGGTAGATGCGCCCCATTTCTTTGACCTGTATGAATCTTACGCCTGGTATCTGGTACCCTTTGGGCATCTGGATTTCCCCCTGTGAGCTCTGTCCGACACAGGAAAGGACCAATTTTATGTAGGCTAGTGTCTACTGAATCTTGGTGGCTGGACTTGTAAGAAGTCTTTAACAGTTTGCATAGACTTAGCTTTGTCTTCCATTTTCTTTAAAACCTCCTCTGCCTTAATACCAAACAAAGAATCATGCTGTAAAGGTGCATCTAGCAATTTAGCTTGAACATGATCAGGCAAATTTTGTTCCTTTAACCAGGCATGCCTCCTAATTACAGATCCAGTAACTGCAGCCCTGTAGGAGGCCTCTAAGGAATCAAAACCACATAGCAAAGTATGCTTTCCAGTGTTCAGCTGCATGCAATAATTCCTGCAATTCTTTATTTTCTGCACATTCTGAAATCAACATAATTTTCTGTTTCAGCAATCCCATAACATGTTGTTGGTACTTAAGCATGTGAAATTGACAGTTTAAGGCCCTGACTGCCAAGGTCGCAGATGTATAAACCTTTTTTCCCCATCTGTCTAGTGCCCTTGAATCTCTGTTAGAGGGGGTAGGGTTTTTTTGCTGTTGAGGCCTCAACTCCCTTTGGACCATGTGCAATAGTTTCAGGGTCTGCAGCGGGGTTTCCAAATAAAAATTTATGTGAGTCAGGGACCCTGTAATATCTGTCAGGCTTACTGGGAGCCAGAGGTAAGGAGTCAGGGGTCAAGCTTGACTCCGAAAACACATCAACCAAAATGTCTAGAACAGGGGGAATGGCTAAAGAGCTTGTGCTGAGGGAGAAGAAGGAAATCCCTGAGCCTCTTTTTTGATTCTGAGAAGTCTTGACTCTCCCAGTGAAAATGCTCCCTCAAAGTATTCAAGGTTCCAAATGAATAATCCTCTGGAGGAGATGCAGATGGAATAGACTCCTCAGCATCAGAATCCTCATAGGGCGCTATAGATAATTCCTAATCAGAAGAGGAATCAGAAGAAATAGAAACCTGATCTGAAGATTCATAATCCTTGGCTTGCCTAGGCTTCTTATCTGGAGGGGGATGGGTACCCCTGATCAAGATAATAAGGTCTTCAGCCATTCTGATCATCTTTTTTAGGCATAGAGGCCTGTGCACGTGGCTCAGGGGTCGTTTTTTTAGTTTTAGAAGTTTCTTTGCCTTTGGTTTTGCAGCTGTCGTCGGTTTGATATATAAATGTTGAGGTCTGAATACACCCTCAGAAGCTGGTGCCTGCTCAGCGGCTCCGGACCCATCTGAGGGAGATACATCCGTCGGTCCAATACCTTGAGTATCTTGCGGCATGCCGGACACCACATGGGTGTCTGTAGATGCCTGCAACTCGAAGGTAGCAGGTATCAGGGGCTGTGAAAGCCCCTCACTGAGTACCGGTGACTGGCTTAGGAGAAGCTTCGTAGTCGGTTTTGGATCTCGACTGCCTTTCTATGTCCTTTTCTTTGCATTTTTTATGTATTTCGGTAGTCGGATTGCTATCTGACGACATTTCTGGGTAGTTAAATCTGTTTCCAAAATATTTTGATGCAAAAATACACCGACGCTTAATAGTGCGTTGGTTAAATCTAGCATAAAACCGACAGCCAGGCACGTTGTGATCAGGGCCTAGGCAAGTAATACAGTATAAATGGAAATCCTTATGAGGTATTTGCTTCCCACAAGTAATACAATTACTAACTTTTTCTGACATTGGTAAAAAGCAAGAAAGAAGTTTCCCCAACGGGGTACTTAGCTTTAGTGAAGACTTCGGTTCTGAAACTCAAACTCGAGTATTTCAGTAGTCGGTCGACCGGCACTTGCGAAATGCTTCTGCTTCGGGCACCGAGCGGCAAGAAAGACTAAAGAAAATGGCGTCGGCTGCATGTTTTATACCCCTGATGACCTGACGTCATGGAAGAGAAGGCAGCAACCGACGCAGGACTCAAGACTTTGGAATTCAGGCCGACTGAGGGCAACCTGCCAGCAGATTACCCAAATGTAATGACTGCAACAGTGAAACACGAAGAACATCTGAAAGATCCAGACACAGAAAATCTTGTGCTATAGAAATATGATGGCAACACTGTTCAAATCTAGGGTCACCAAAAAACTTGAATGGGGAAAGAGAGATAACAGGTCATGAAGAGATAACCTTTTGAACTTTGGAACCGTCAACAAGCTAGCTGAAAAAGTTATTTTTGTCCACCAAAAAAAACACAATGAAAAGCACTTTCAATACTTAACTCTGACCCCAAAATTATTTTTATTTTTATTTTTATTTATTTTATTTTATTTTACATTTGTTGACCGGGCTAGTCCAGCTGGATAATTTCCATTTTCAGTGGAGGCCCGGGGAGAAAAGCTCCACAATTAAAACAAGGTTAAACATTTAAGCAACAATGCATACATTTTAGTGTAGTAGAAAATACAGCGAAAAAAAAACAGGTAAAAAACAAATAGCCTAAGCTATATATTCATATTTTTTTTTTTTTTTTTTTTTTTAGAACAGTACAGTAATTTAGTCATTTGAAATGCTGAGGAAAGATAGTGATTTTTACGTAGGGAGGTATGGCTGAAGAGCAAAGAAGTCATTTAGTCTGGATTGGTACAGGAGCAGAGCCAGAAGTTGTTAAGATGTAATAGAAGTTGTTTTTTGAAAAGTTGAAAGGAGTCTAGTGAGGTAATGTGTGGGGAGGTTATTCCATATTTTCCTATGGAGTTTGAAAATAGACAGTTACCTGCTGAATTTGTAATTCTAGTTGTGGTGACTTGTATCTTTTGGCAGATCGCAACTGTTTCAAGTTTTTGTAGGGAGTAAGGAGGTTACTGAGAGCTGGTGTTTTTGTTGGTTGATAAAGAATGTTATGTGTAATTAAGAGTTGTTGATAGATAAGCTTGTTAGGTAGTTCTAACCATTGTAATTGTTTTAAGTTATTACAGTGGTGAGTTCTGTACTGGGATGCTGTGGCAAAGGCTATATTATGATAGGATGTAGTTAGTTTTTCAGGTTACCTTTAGAGATTGGTGTAAATAGAGGAAGCATACAGTAGGGTGGAGATAAGATGTGATTGAGCTAAGGTGGTCCGTGCTTCTGGAGTAAGGAAGGGTTTTATTCTGTACAGTGTACCTATCTTTTTATTTACTGCTTTTATAGTGTTATTGATATGACAATCATAGTTAAGATTATTATCAATAGTAACACCAAGCAGTTTGGTAGTAGAGTCTGGGGAGATAAGAGAATTGTCAGCTGCAGTAATAGTAAAATTTAGTTGAGGAGATTTGTGGGTAGGTGAGAATAGTAATAGTTTTGTTTTCTTGGAGTTGAGAAGGAGACATCTTTTTGAGAACCATTGTTCAACGGTTGAAAAGGTAGATTGTGTGAGTGACTGGAGTTCAGATTGGGTGGGAGCTGTACAGATGATGGTAGAATCATCTGCATATTGTATGCAGGTAGTGTTATGGATAGATGACTGAAGATCATTAATAAAGATAGAGAATAAGAGTGGGCCTAATATTGATCCTTGAGGTACTCCTAAGGAGATAGGTAGTAGAGCAGATAGAGAATTTTTCCAGAGTACTGCTTGTTGTCGGCTTTTAAGGTAGGATGAGAACCACGTTAAGGAGGAAAAATCCAAGGCAAGTGAGTTTAGTATGTGTAGGAGAAGTTTATGGTTGACCATGTCGAAGGCTTTTGACAGGTCTAGGAAAAGAGAAGCTAGTTAGTTAGTTTGTTATTATTACGGTTACAGTTTATTGTGTTAGTAAAGGAAAGTAGTGCAGTGGTCGTACTATGTGAGGGTCTAAATCCATGTTGAGTGTTTGCTAGTAGGTTATTTTGAAGGAGATGGTTAAGTAGTTGTTTGTGTATACATTTTTCCATGATTTTAGCTAGTGGAGATAATAGTGCTATTGGGCGGTAGTTAGAGAGGTCAGTGGATTTGCCTCCTTTATGTAAGGGTATGATGTGTGATATCTTCCAGATTGCTGGAAAATCACTTTCTTTTATGGATCTGTTTATTAGGATCGAAACAGGGTAGGCTATAGCTTTTGCTGCTACCTGAAGGAATTCAGCAGGAAGCTTATCTGCTGAGGGGTAGTGGGTTTAAGTTTTTGTAAGAGATTGTATGTAGGAGGTGGGTATGGGTTGAAGCTGAAGGGCAGGAATGACGTTGTTGGTGTTACTTAAGATCAGTTGGGAAGCATCAGGGGATAAATGGCTTGCTAGTGTTTGTATGGAAGTAGTAAAGAAGCTATTGAAGTTATTGGCTATTAAAGAGGGATTATCAGGGTCTAGATTCTGTGGGTTAGGTGTTACTATTTTACCTGGGGTAAGTAGATGATTGATAGTAGACCAGAACCTTTTTGGTTCTTTTTTGTGGATTGCTGAAGTTCTACATAGTAGTTCTTTTTGTCTGAAATAATAGCATTTTTGGTTTTGTTTCTCAGCTCTCTAAAGGTTTGATAGTCTGTTGGGTTTCTAGAGGAGCCATTTCTTCCAAGATTTATTTTTAAGCCTGATCTTTTGTTTAGTATTAGAGGTAAGCGGTGCTGTTCTGGTCTTTATTCTAATGGTACGACTTGGGGCATGGTGGTTTAGGATTGTAAGGAATGCTGAGTTGAAATATTCTATGGCTTTGTTGAGAGAGAGGTGCTTTAGAGGGTCCAATTGTATTGTGAGAGTTCTGTTTGAAATCTTTGGGGATTAAATTGTTTCTTTGAATATAGTGTTCTATGTGAGGTAGGTAAATTTTGATGAGTTTTAGCTCTAATGACATATGTGAGGAGTGATCGCTAAGGTCATCAGGAAGGATGCCAGTTTGTAGCTTTGTGAGGGGAGTTTGTAAGAACCCAGTCTAAGGTGGTTTCTTTTGCTTGTTTTATTTATTCTAGTGGCACTATCAATTAGTTGTTTGAAACCAAAAAGGTTTAAATGGGAAGTAGGGTTAGCATTGTTACAAGATTTCCAGTCAATGTTAAAGTCTCCAAGAAGTAGTGTTTCTTGGGGGAGGTAATTTGAGAGTTGTTCAAGAAGTTGTTCTAATGTGGGGATATTATTTCCTGGAGGCAGATAAGCACAAATGATGTTTATTGATTTAGTAGTATTAATTTGAACTCTAGAGCAGATTATTTCGACATTATTGTTTTGGGTAAGAGCAAGGTCAAGAAGAGTAAGCTTCAGGTTAGATTTATATAGGATAGCTACTCCACCTCCTTTCTTGGAGGTGCGATCAAGTCTAACAATGTTATATCCAGGTGGGGTAATTTCAATATCTTTAATAGATGGTTTTAGCCAGGTTTCTGATAAGCATAGAATGTCAAAGTTGTGTACTTCTAGTAGGGTGTGTATTTGACTAACTTTATTACAGATACTGCGTATATTTAGGTGGGCCAAGGATAGTATGTTTGTAGTTATAGTTGATGGAGGAAGGAGTGCTTTTATATGGTGACTGTGTGTTTCAGTAGTTGTAGGTTGAGGGCCTGGATTGGGGTGTATGTCACCGTCCTGAAGTAGATGGAGTAGTAGACCATAGTTTTTGGATATGCGTTTTAGAGATGTGTCAAATACTTTCTTTGATTTAGTTTTTAGTAGTTTACAATGAAATAGTCTATGGTATGTTGAAGTAGATATATGGTTTGTGATGAGGTAGGTAAATAGGATGAAGGTAGGTATGTTGTAGGTGTACTAGTATGTTTTGAGGGAAGTGAGAGAGAAATAGTTAAGGAGTGTTCATAGGAGGTTAAGAAGTAGGTAGTAATGAGAAGGAATAATAGTAAGAAGGTGATAGGTAGTTTAAGTTGTGAGTGGAGGATAGTTGTAGACATGATAAGATAGTTGTATGTGAAGTAGGGTTTCCTGATATGTTGTAGAGGGTGTGTGGTGGGAGTAGGGGTAGAGTGGAAGGGGCTGTAATGGTACAGGACTTTAGTGAGATAGTGGTGGGTTGGTTAAAGTGGTATGTAGGTGTGACTAAGTGAAGGAAGTTACACAATCTGTGAGACTGTGAATTGGATAGGATAGCAGTAGTAGGAGGTGTGGCTTGGAGAAAAATAAATGTAGGGCCCCTGGGGTGGGTGGGATATGGGGGTAGGGTGGGAGCGGAGCGGGCACACAAAGTAGACCAGAGGAGAGTGGAAAAGTATCAGGGAAGGAAGGGGAATCAAGGCAAGAGAAAGTATCCTCGGGAGAGGATGAGACAGAGAGGTAAAGGAGGAAAAGGATTAGTATAAGGAGGGAGAATAAAAGTGTAAGGCAGAAGTCAGTACTAATATCCCAAATAGGGATGAGAAAAGTATAACATCTAGTGGACAAAGTAGTAGTGCAGTAAGCAAACAAGGGAGCTATCAGGCGTGGAGCTGTACTAGAAGGGGGAGAGAGGATAGCCTATGTGGCCATCCGAGGAGACTGTGAGGGGAAATGAAGGAGTAAGGAGGGGTAGCTGCTGGCTGCTTAGCTAGTGGCAGTCTGAAAGTTTAGCAGGAACATTTAGTTAAAACGTAATATAGCATGACTAGGTAGACATACTCTCTATTTTCTGGTGGTAGAGGGTAATAACTAAAGGATTTTTCCTCAAAATTAAGAAGCAACAGTCCTGCTAAAAAGTTACCAAAAGTCACACGACAGTCTCTAAAAACACTTTTTCCAGAATACAAAAATTATTTTAGAGAAATAGGTCACTTTCAGGCATAAAAAATAAATTGTGGAAGGCCATTTCCTCCCAAAAAGGAACCAACTTATCTATCTAGCAATGGTAAAGCATTAGCCAACTGTTGATCATCAAAAGCTCGCAAGAGAAGCGTTCTTTGGAGGTAGGAAAGCTATGAAGGGCATGGCACCCAAACCACTCTCTCTTCAGCTCTACTCAAGCTGGTTATCAGTTTGGGTGCGTGGAAGGTGCCTTTAAGCTTTGGAAGCTGGCTAGCTGTTATATCCTTAGCAGGATATAACCCATATTAGCTAAGGTTACTGTAGCGGTGATCAAGTGGGTGTCCTAGGACAGATTTCTTAAGGATCTTCATCATGCATATCATAAAGGGCACTTGGAATATGATTATTCCCTCTGTGGATAATACGAAGATTGTGGGGGGGGGGGGGTAGACGAAGGAGAATGCCGCAGAAAGAGAATATCAAAGGTCAGCAACACAGAGCAGGAAAGGGACCTAAGGTGTTGACTGCAGAAATGAGCCAGGCACAAATGGGAGAGTGGACAAAGCAAAGATGTAAAGATGTTTTGTAAGAGGAACATACTAAAAAAAATATATATATATGTTTTGCCACTACTTTGTACATCTTTTTGTCAGGCCACAGCTAGAGTACTGTCCATCATTTTGGTGTCCATATGGGGAAATGATATTAAACTACCAGAGATGGTCCAGAGGAGGACCACTAGTGTAATAAACGGATTGGGGATATAGGATAACAGACACAAAGAGAAACTGAAGGAAGTAAGCCTTTTTACCTTGGAGGAAGGACAGAAAGGGGGCAACATGCACAAGTCCACAAGGCAATGACAGGGCATTATGCACGTATAAATTCAAAGAGGAAAATACTAAGATGGATGAAGGTGATACCCGACTGAAGGCTGAAACTTCGATACAGACATCAAAAGGTACCTCTTACACACACACACACACACACACACACACACACACACAGTAGTGACCATGTGGGAAAAAATTACTAGAAGGAATCTTGGGCTGTAAGACTATGGTTGCATTCAAGATTGGCAGAGACAGGTAAAGTAATGGGGTGGGGCCACTACAAGGCAACACTGTATTAAAATGGCATAAACTTCTGTCATCACCATGCAATATAACGCAAGACAAGTGGACATTACCCCACTCTATTTACCCTCCCACCCTCAGCTCTACAGCCTATCGCCGAGATATGATGTTACTGTTATGTTACATCATCAAATACATATCCACTAATTTCTATTCAACACAACGTGAACTGAAAGTTAGCAGTACTATTTACTTTCTGAACAAAGAACCCCCACTTTGCAGAACAGAATTTATTTCAGCAACTTCAGAAGCTAGGCAGTAAAAGTCTCATACTTAACTATCAATATACTACTACAGTAATCCAGAAACCACCTTAGTTCCTACATGAAATTCATTTTATAATTCTGCAAACTTGTTTTTTTCTTTTTCTTTTTTTTTTAATATTTAAAAAGCTTCCGGTATACAAATGGAATCTTGTATCTATTTGACAGCAATGTTCCTAAATGTAACTTCGGGCCTAATTAAATCATTTGTTAGCCCTGAATTTCCACAGACTTCTTTCTCTGAGCAATTTTTATCTTGCTATTGAAAATCCGTTTTAATGGAATTGTCTAAATTGTTTTACAGTGCTTCTCAGTGTAAATCAAATCTTTTCCAACATACATTCCCTGCTGTGAGTCTTTAGAAATTCTGCATTGAAGGTTTGTCTTTCTTTGTGCTCAGCTACTTTGTACAGCTGCATCTGGTTGTTATAAGCATTCCCATTACAAAAAAGAGAGACAGCAAGAAATACACACAACATACTTTCAAGCAGAATCTGGACAACTCCTCAACCTCCATTTCAGGCCATCCTCCAAACTGTAGCCATTGCATCTAATTGCATTCTGATTAACTATGATCTTGAAATCACACGACCCTGTGATGAATAACAAAAACTAGAACTCTAGAACTTCCCTGAGCTGCTAAGAGATCAAATGAGTGTGGTACACAGCAAATGAAGTCACAAACCACACTTATGAAATGCACCCCTCCCACCTACAGCTATATGACTCAACCTGTTTGCCAAGAAATTCTTTTGCACCTGAAAATAAACTCTGCACAGCTGTACTTCAGTCAAGACAAAGTGTAAAAAAAAAAAAACTTTTTTATATCTCTTTTCATTTGATTAATGGATAACTTTAGTTATAAAAAAGGTGCAATCCAACAGTTACTGTAAGACTCAGGAATGCAAATGCAAAACAAACTAGTCTTCTTCCTTATTATTAACAAGTCAAGAAAAAAAGGAAACAAGTAATGTTCATCCAACTGAATAACTGATTGTCACAGCAGCATGTAGATCATAGCACATTTCATTATGTTATGGAGCGTCACATGCACTCATAAAAAGGTTCATAAAACAGGTTATGTAAGAAACAACCTTTACACATTAAGGAATGCAGCCATAAAAATCATGCGATAGCTTTGGGCAAATGACACATCTGTGCTCTCTATCCATGATGCACATCTACCCAAAAGTAAGTAGTTCTTCATTTACACGTAAATGCAAACACTGCTGCAAAGAAACAACTAGTCCTTATCAAACCTGCAAATAAATCATAAATGCTGCTGCCATATTCCTAATAAAGAAAGAAACTGGCTACACTACTCTGCTATTCAAGACCATTAATGCTGAAAAAAAGAAAAAAGTTCATGTTTGCTGTTATGAAGCTATCCATGACATAGTTGGTAAAGATAAAAAAAAAACTCTTGTAATATTTATATAGATTTCATTCTGCACTGCATTTAGCCTTTTTAATCATTACAATGTTTCCCTTTTTCTAAAGAACATAACCAGAAAAGGTTGCTTATCTGCATATAAATGCTTATTTATGATACTATAATGATGTCAAAAGCAAACTAATTGCCAAAACAAATGCCCTTAAAAATAAAGAATCTCAGAACTAAAATATAAAATACAAAACAGAAATAATAAGGGCTTTCATTTTTTGAAGCCATCAAAAAGTACAGTTGCGTACACTTACCATAAATGTAGATGTTCCAGTGTATTCACTGTTGCAGTCATCACATTTGGGGTTATCTGCTTGCAGTAGCCTTCAGTCAGCCTGCTTATCAAAGTCTTGGGTCATGCGTCGGTTGCCGTCTCATCTTCTGTGACGTTAGGTAGTCGGGGATAAAGCATGCAGCCGACGCCATTACATCAGTTTTTCTTGCCCCAGATGTTAGGTGCCCCTGCCCTAATGGGAAGTAATTATATACACCTCCAACAAAAAAGCAAATACACCAAAAAGCTTTTAAGCATAGTAAAGGAGAGTAAAGATATAGCCAAAAGAAGTCAGGGGACTGGAGGGAGGGTAACCAGGACTGCAACAGTGAATAGACACGGTGAATAGACACGAACATCTACATTTATGGTAAGTGCACACAACTGTACTATGTTCTTCGTGTTTCACTGTTGCAGTCATCACATTTGGGTAGATTCCCAAAGCTAAGGATGGGAGAAGGCATTTAGATAACATTAGGACCAGCTATAAGGCTCTGCAAGACTGCAGTGGCAAAGCCAGCTCTGGATTTAGAGAAAATTGACAAACGGTAATGCTTGGTGAAAGTATGTACAGAACTCCAGGTAGCAGCTTCTAGGATGTCCCTGGTAGGTACACCTCTGAGAAAGGCTGTAGAGGTAGATGCAGCCCTGGTTGAATGGGGTCTAATCTCCTGTGGGATAGGTTTTCCATGGTGCTTATAGCAGAAATGAATACAATGGCCTATCCATTTAGAAATGGTTTGCTTTGAAATAACCTCCCCCTCTGCTCCTGCAGCAAATGCCACCAGCAGCTGTTCAGATTTCCTTTGAGGTTTACTCCTGTCCAAGTAAAATCTAAGTTGTCTGTGCACATCTAAAGAGTGCAGTATACGTTCCCCTTTGTTCTGTGGATTAGAGAAGAAGGTTGGCAAATGAATGGACTGATTGAGAGCCACACTGAATACCACCTTGGGCATGAAGGAGGGATTGGTCTTGAGGGACACCCTGTCAGCATGAAATATGATGAAAGGCTCCACTGCCATAAGGGCCTGTAATTCAGATACCCTTCTTGCTGAAGTAATTGCTAAAAGGAAGTCTTTTTTCCAAGATAGAAATTTTAACTCTGCACTTGCAGCTGGCTCAAAAGGAGGAAGAGTGAGTTTTTTCAATACAAAGCTAAGGTCCCAGGCTGGAGTTGGGGGTCTCCTGGGTGGTCTTAAGTTTTTGGCCCCTCTGAGTAACTGCTTGAGCACTGGATGAGAGAAGAGGGGTGGTTCAGTGTTGTAATGAGCTGAAATGGCTGAGGCGTGAATTTTGATGGAGGAAAAAGAAAGGCCCTTGTAAAGCATCTCAGTTAAGTATTGAAGAATCTGAGGTAAATTGGGCGCTGCTGAGCCCATCCCTTGAGTTTGGTTCCAGCCACAGAATCTTTTCCATTTTTCAGCATAAGATTTTCTGGTACTAGGCCTCCTTGCTACTAAAACGACATACAACACTTGTTTGCTGAGGGATGGTAATGGAGATGTTAGGAAATTAGCCAGGCTGCCAGGGTCAGGATTTGACGCTGAGGGTGCAGAATCTGGCTCTCCTGCTGTGACAGCAGGGTAGGGGTCTGAGGCAGGTGCCATGGAGACAACAGTGACAAACTGCGCAAGAGGGGGTACCCAGTGTTGGCATAGCCAGTCTGGTGCAATCAGTATAGTCCTTGGTTGGTCGTGTTGGATCTTTAGTAGTGCTTTGCAGAGGAGAGGCAGAGGAGGGAAGGCATAAACTGACAGATTTTTCCAGCTGAAGGACAGAGCATCCACTTTCCAAGCTTGTTTGTGGGGAGTCCTTGTGCAGAATTTGTCCAATGGGTAGTTCAGGGAGGAGGCAAACAGGTCTATATCTGGGCGCCCCCATTTGTTTATCAACATGTTGAAAATCTTTGGTTCCAGTTTCCACTCGTGTGAGTCCTTGAGATTTCTGCTGAGTTCATCTGCCAGTGTATTTAGTTTTCCTGGCAGGAATTGACCCTGTAGATGGAGCTCAAGGCTGTGTTCCACAGTGCCACGTCTAGTCTGCAGAGGGGGTAAGAATGGGTACCCCCCCAGCTTGTCTATTTCCCACATAACAGTGGTGTTGTCCGTCCTTACCATTAACTGTCCTGGAAGAATGTGGTCCTTGAAGGCTGTTAAGCATTCTGTACAGCTAACATTTTTTTGATTGATATGCAGGTGCATTTGACTTGGGTTCCATTTGTCCTGAATGCACTTCCCTGCCAGGTGAGCCCCCCATGCATAGTCTGATGCATCTGTTGTTAGGGTTTGGGCGGCAGGGGGTAGAATTAATGGTAGTCCCTTGTTTTGGTGGCAGGCCTCTGCCCACCAAAGGAACTCTAGCTGTAGACAAGGTATGATAGGGATCATTGCTTCTAGATCCTGAGAATGTTGACACCATAGGCTTTTTAGATACCACTGTAGTTTCCTCATATGCAGTCTTGCATATGGAATTAGTAGAATGCAGGAGGCTATGAACCCCAAGGCTTGCAGAATTTGCCTTGCAGATAGCAGGGTTTTTGTGGCCATTAGCTTGAAGTAAGTTGTCAAATGAATTTGTTTCTCTGGCGTGAGGAAAGCCATCTAGGAAGTTGTGTTCAAGTTTGCTCCCAGGAATATAAATTTGTTGACAGGGTACCAGATAGGATTTCTTTTTGTTTATAGTGTACCCCAGACAAGTTGGCACCTTTTGTACAAATGCCAGATGATTCAAAATTATGTCCTGGCTTTCTGCCTGAATTAGACAATCGTCCAGGTATTAGTATATTTGCAAAATGCAATGATTGGAGCTAGGCACGTTGTGAATACCCTGGGCGCAGTAGATAAGCCAAAGGGCAGTGCAGAAAACAGATAGCGCATGTAGCCTGCTTTGAAGCGTAGGTATCTTCTGCAAGATTCCCTGAATGGAATGTGCAGGTAGGCTTCTTTTAAATCCAGTGTTGCCAACCAGGCCTCTTTGCCTAGCATAGGAAGTAACTGGTGAAGAGTTAGCATTTTTAATTTTGAAATCACCAAAAAGGTGTTTAATATAGAAAAGTCCAGAATAGGATGCCAGGAGTCGTCTTTTCTGGGTACCAGGAAAAGTCATGAGTAGAAATCTTGTTCCTTTTCCTCTTCTGGTACAGTATGAACAGCCTTTATGCTTAAGAGAGAAAGTACTTGTTTTTGAGCCTCTACCCACTGATTTGGGGGTAGATCCGGCCAACCGTTTGGGGTTCGTAATGTGTGGAAATGAAATCTGTATCCTTGGGAAACTATATTTACAACCCATTTGTCCCGGGTGATGAGTTCCCAGTTTTTTGCCTGCAGAGCAATCTTTCCCCCTAAAGTAGCAGCCAGTTGAGAAGTGCTTGGACGTTTTACGATTAAGTCAATGAGACAGTTTACCATAGGGTAGAGTCTTACTACTCCCTGATTTGGAAGTCTGAGCCCCCGACTGTTTAGTCCTGTGCATACCCTGGGACTGAAGCCTGGGTGTTCTGCTGGTTCTGGGTTTGGACAGAGAAGGCCTGGAAGAGGCAGGAAAAGACCAATTCTTAAAGGGCCAATGCCTACTGAATCTCAGAGGTTGTACTTGTAGGAAATCTTTAACAGTTTGCATAGATTTAGCTTTTTCCTCCATCTTTTAAGAACTTCTTCTGCTTTGTTTCCAAACAGGCGGTCCTGATTTAAGGGAACATCCAGCAATTTAGCTTTAACATGATCTGGCAAGGATTGCTCCTTAAGCCAAGCATGCCTTCCAAGTACAGGCCCAGTGACATCAGCCCTGCAAGATACCTTTAGTGAATCAAAACCACATTGCAAAGTATGCTTTCCAACCTGTTCAGCAGAATGCATTAAATCCTGTAAATCCTTCTTTTCAGCACAGTCAGGAATCAACATCATTTTCTGTTTAAGCAATGCAATGATATGCTGCTGTTACTTTAACATATGAAACTGGCAAGTTTAAGGCCCTAATGGCCAAAGTTGCAGAAGTGTTTCTTACCCCATCTATCCAGCGCCCTGGAGTCTCTATCAGAGGGGGTAGGATTTTGAGCTTCTGCCCACTGATTTGGGGGTAGATCTGGCAAACTGTTTGGGGTTGGTAAAGTGTGGAAATGGAATCTGTATCCTTGGGAAACTATATTTACAACCCATTTGTCCTGGGTGATGAGTTCCCAGTTTTTTGCCTGCAGAGCAATCTTTCCCCCTAAAGTAGCAGCCAGTTGAGAAGTGCTTGGACGTTTTACGATTAAGTCAATGAGACAGTTTACCATAGGGTAGAGCCTTACTACTCCCTGATTTGGAAGTCTGAGCCCCCCACTGTTTAGTCCTGTGGATACCCTGGGACTGAAGCCTGGGTGTTCTGCTGGTTCTGGGTTTGGACAGAGAAGGCCTGGAAGAGGCAGGAAAAGACCAGTTCTTACAGGGCCAATGCCTACTGAATCTCGGAGGTTGTACTTGTAGGAAATCTTTAACAGTTTGCATAGATTTAGCTTTTTCCTCCATCTTTTAAGAACTTCTGCTGCTTTGTTTCCAAACAGGCGGTTCTGATTTAAGGGAGCATCCAGCAATTTAGCTTTAACATGATCTGGCAAGGATTGCTCCTTAAGCCAAGCATGCCTTCCAAGTACAGGCCCAGTGACATCAGCCCTGCAAGATGCCTTTAGTGAATCAAAACCACACTGCAAAGTATGCTTTCCAACCTGTTCAGCAGAATGCATTAAATCCTGTAAATCCTTATTTTCAGCACAGTCAGGAATCAACATCATTTTCTGTTTAAGCAATGCAATGATATGCTGCTGTTACTTTAACATATGAAAATGGCAGTTTAAGGCCCTAATGGCCAAAGTTGCAGAAGTGTTTCTTATCCCATCTATCCAGCGCCCTGGAGTCTCTATCAGAGGGGGTAGGATTTTTGGCAGTAGTAGCCTTGGGTCCCTGTGAAATGGTCTCAGGATCCGCAGTAGGATTTTTAAAAGGGAACTTGTGAGAGTCAGGAACCCTGTAATATCTGTCAGGTTTTCTGGGAGCAGGAGGCAAAGAATCAGGGACCAAGCTAGATTCAGAAAAGGCATCAACAACAATGTCTAGTACAGGAGGGATAGCTAAAGGCCTGTGCTGGGGCAGGAGTAAGAAATCCCTAAGCCTCTTTTTAGAATCAGAGTAATCCTGGCTTTCCCAGCGAAAGTGCTCCCTCAGAGTATGCAGGGTTTCACCAAAAGAGAAATCCTCTGGGGGGGGGGGGGGGGGGGGCAAAGGGAATAGAGTCCACTACATCAGAATCCTCACAGGTAGATAATGGTAAATCCTGGTCCTCAGAGGAAACAGACATTTCAGAACCCTGGTCAGAAGTATCATAAGCAAATTCAGTCCTAGGTCTCTTAGAGGGGGAAGGTTGGCTTCCCCTGATTAAAGTACTAATGTCTTCAGGCATTCTTATCTGTTTTTTAGGCATAGAGGCCTGACCATGCGGTCTAGGCGTTGGTTTTCTAGGCATAGGTCAAGTTTTAGGCCTAGAAGAAGAAGATGGTGTCAGTTTAATATGCAAGTCAGTAGGCCTGAATACACCCTCAGAAGCCAGTGCCTGTACAGCGGCTTTGGACCCATCAAAGGTAGAGACATCCACAGGTTCCACAGTTGAAGCATCTCACGGCATACTGGACTCCGACTGGGTCTCAGTAGAGGCCTGAAAATCAGAAGTAGTGGGTATCGGGGGCTGCGAAAGCGCCTCACTGATTACCGGTGAACTGGCGACTGGCTTAGGAGAAGCGTCATCGGCAGCTTTGGACCTAGGCGGCCTGTCTCTGTCTTTATCTTTGCATTTTTTCAGAATGTCGGTAGTCGGATGGCTTACCGAAAACATATCTAGATAATTGAACTGAGTACCAAAATATTTAGAAGCATAAACATACTGATGACTAATAGTTCGTTGCTTAAATAAGGCACAAAACTGACAGCGAGGTACGTTGTGTTCAGGACCTAGGTAAGGAATACAGCACAAATGAAAATCTTTGTGAGGTATTTGCTTTCCACAAGAAATACAATTATTAACTTTTACTGACATTGGTGGAGACATGTGTGAATGGGCGTACCTTCGTTGAAGGTTGTGCGTCAGGGCTGGTAACTCGGCACATAAAAATCAACTACCAATCATTAGTGGACCGGAGTTCCGCTGTGGCGACCCCTAACCGGGGAAAAGCCGAAAGACACAAACAAACAAACTGACATTGGATTAGAGCAAGAAAAAGTTTCCCCAACGGGATACTTAGCTTTAGTTGAAGACTTCGGTTCTGAAACTCGAAAATGAAAATTTCAGGAGTTGGCTGATGGGCACTTGCGAACTGCTTTTGCTTCGGGCACCACACGGCAAGAAAGACTGATATAATGGCACCAGCTGCATGCTTTACACCCCTGACTACCTGACATCATGGAAGATGAGACAGCAACAAACGCAGGACACAAGACTTTGATAATCAGGCCGACTGAGGGCTACTGCAAGCAGATAACCCCAAATGTGATGACTGCAACAGTGAAACGCGAAGAACACCACCACCAGTAGAAAGTAAATACCAAAAAGTCCCTGTAAGGACAGAGGAAGAGAGAGAGAGAAACAGACAGACAAGGCGGATGGAGGGGGGGGGAGCAGGTCTGCAACAGTGAATACACATGAACATCTACATTTATGGTAAGTGTACACAACTGTACTATGTTCTTTGTGTTTCACTGTTGCAGTCATCACACTTGGGTTGATTCCCAAAGCTGAAGAAAAGGGTGGAGGCAGTCAAGAAGACTGGGGGCTGGCTAGGATGCCCTGCAAGACTGCGGTGGCAAAGCCTGCCCCGGATTTGGAGAAGATAGGCAGGTGGTAATGCTTGGTGAAGGTATGAATAGATGTCCATGTTGCAGCCTCTAGGATGCCTCAGGTGGGGACCCCTCTGAGAAAAGCTGCAGAGTTAGAGGTTGCCCTGGTGGAATGTGTCCTGACCCACTTTGGAGGCGGTTTCCCGTGCTGTTTGTAGCAGAAATGGATGCAGTGTGCTATCCATTTGGAGACTGTTTGTTTAGATATGGCCTTGCCCTCTGCCCTTGCTGCGAAGCCGACTAGCAATTGATCAGTTTTTCTAAAAGATTTAGTCCTGTCCAAATAGAATCTGAGCTGTCTGTGCACATCTAGAGAGTGAAGAATCCTTTCCCCCTTGTTTTGTGGGTTAGTGAAAAAGGTGGGCAAATGAATGGATTGGTTGAGAGCCACACTTGACACCACTTGAGGCATGAAGGATGGGTTAGTCCTGAGGGAGACATTGTCAGCATGGAAAATGATGAAGGGCTCTACAGCCATGAGTGCTTGTAGCTCTGATACTCTTCTAGCTGAAGTGATGGCCAGAAGCAAGGCGGTCTTCCAAGAGAGGAATTTTAACTCTGCTGAAGCTGCAGGTTCAAAGGTTGGGGGGGGGGTAAGCTTTTCCAACACAAAGTTATGGTCCCAAGCTGGGGTAGGAGCTCTTCTGGGTGGCCTTAAGTTGTGAGCCCCTCTTAGGAACTGTTTGATGAGAGGGTGTGAGAAGAGAGGTGGCTCTGTGCTGTAATGAGCAGAGATGGCAGAGGCATGAATTTTAATAGAAGAGAAGGATAGACCCCTGTGTAGTAGGTCTGCTAGGTAATCCAGGATGAGAGGTAAGGAGGGCTGTGCCATTTTGGCTCCCTTAGCCTGGATCCAGGTGCAAAACCTTTTCCACTTGTCTGCATAGAATTTTCTAGTCTTGGGACATCTGGCCTCACGTATAACATCTAGGACTTGTTTGCTTAGGCTGGCAGCTTGAGAAGAGGTCAGGGAATAAGCCAGGCTGCCAGGTTAAGGGTCTGCAATTGGGGATGAATAAATTCTCCATTCCTCTGGGTCAGGAGTGTTGAGATCTGATGTAGGTGCCATGGTGGGAGGGGTGATAGGCTGTGTAGCAATGCTGGCGTGGCCAGTCTGGGGCAATCAGGATTGCCCTCGGTTTTTCCTCCCTTATTATGAGCAGTACCCTTGAAATGAGTGGTAGAGGGGGAAATGCATAGACCGAGAGGTTTACCCACTGGAAGGATAGAGCATCCTCTTTCCAGGCCTTGCTGTGAAGTTCCCTAGTGCAGAATTTGCTGAGCTGATTGGAGTGGGAGGCAAAAAGGTCCATCTTCGGGGTGCCCCATTTCTGGGTTACAAGGGTGAAGGTTCTATGGTCTAGCTGCCACTCGTGTGGGTCTAGCAGATTTCTGCTTAAGTTGTCTGCCAGAGAGTTTAGGGAGCCTGGCAGGAATTGTGCTAGCAGGTGTAGTTGCATGGCTGAGGCCGTGTGCCAAAGGGTCATGGCAAGCCTGCAGGGAGGATAAGAGTGAGGCCCTCCCTACTTGCTGATAAACCACATCACTGTGGTGTTGTCTGTTTTGATCAGTAGAGGCCCCAGGAGAGTAGGGGTCTGAAAGCTGTCAGAGAGTGCTGTACAGCTAGCATCACTTTTTGGTTGATGTGCAGAAGTATTTGATTTGGGCTCCAATGGACCTGAATGCACCTGCCGTCCAGGTGTGCACCCCAAGCATAGTCTGGTGCATCTGTGGTGAGGGTCTGGGCGGCGTGGGGTTGTGAGAAGGGAAGTCCCTTGTTGTGGTTGCATGCTGCTGCCCACCAAAGAAAATCTTTCCTTAGACAAGGTATCATTTGTATGGCAATTTTCAGGTCTTCAGAGTGTTGACACCAAAGACTTATTAGGTACCATTGTAGTTTACTCAAATGCAGTCTGGCATATGGAATGAGTAGAATGCAGAAAGCCATGAACCCTAGAGCTTGCAGGATTTTCCTTGCAGATAACTGGGTTCTGGTGGCTAGTTGACAGAAGTAGCCTGAAAGGTAGGCTCGTTTTTCTGGATTAAGGAATGCCATCTGGGAATGTGTGTCCAGTCTGACTCCCAGGAAAACAAATGTTTTTGTGTGGGGACTAATTTTGATTTCTTTTCATTGATCGTATACCACAGGGAGGTCAGTAGGTCCTTTACAAAGGTCAGGTGCTGTAACAGCTTTTCCTGACTGACTGCCTGAATCAGGCAATCATCTAAGTAGAGGTAGATTTGAATATTTCTTTGTCTGCAAAAAGCAATGGCTGGAGCCGGGCATTTTTTGAAAACTCTGAAAGCAGTGGATAAGCCAAAGGGAAGCGCAGAGAACTGAAAGTGCATAGATCCTGCCCTGAAACGTAGATATTTCCTGCAAGATTCCCCGATTGGGATGTGTAGGTAGGCCTCTTTTAGGTCTAGGGTGGCTAACCAAGCATCCTTGGAAAGCATAGGAAAAAGCTGCTGGAGGGTGAGCATTCTGAATTTTGGTATCACCAGAAAGGTGTTTCGAATGGATAGAGCGAGGACTGGGCGCCAGGTGCCCTCTTTTTCTAGGTACCAGGAATAGTCTGGAATAGAAACCTTCGCCTATCTGTTCTGCAGGAACATGCTGTATTGCCCCCATGGAGAGCAGGGAAAGGACTTGCTTTTTGGCCTCTGCCCACTGGTTTGGAGGAAGGTCTGGGAGCCCTTTTTGGGGTTGGCAGTGTGGGGAAATAAAATGTGTATCCCTGGGACACTATGTTGAGGACCCATCGGTCATTGGTAATAAGAGGCCCAATTGCTTGCATGGAAGGAGAGTTTTCCTCCTAGGGGCATAAGCAGGTGGGCAGAGGTAAGGAGTGGAGGTGTAAAGTCATTGTGAGTTCTTACCATAAGGGGGGTGGGCTTTGCACACCTTGTTTCTGAAGAGGAGGAACTCCATTGCTTAGATCTCTGCATTCCCTGGGGCTGCTGTCTGGGAGGTCTGCTTCCCCTGGGTCTGGGCTGAGCTGGCCTGGAGGGGTCAGGAAAGGCAATGCCCACTGAACCTCGGAGGCTGGACCTGTAAGAATTCTAACTGTTTGCATAGATTTTGCTTTTTCGTCCATCTTTTTAAGACCTCTTCTGCCTTGGTGCCAAATAAAATTGCCTTTGTTCAATGGTTCGTCCAATAATTTGGATTTGACATGGTCTGTTCCTTAAGACAAGCATGCCTTCTGAGGACAGAACCAGTGACTGCTGCCCTGCAAGATGCTTCTAGGGCGTCAAAGCCACATTGCAAGCTGAACTCAGTAACTTGACTTGCAGAATGCATAAGCTCTTGTAATTTTTTCTGTACAAGCAGGTAAGGAAGATATTTTTTCTTTGAGGAGTTCCAAGGTATGCTGCTGATATTTCAGCATGTGGAACTGACAATTTAATGCTCTAACAGCAAGAGTAGCAGAGGTGTATACATTTTTATCCCATCTGTCTAAAGCTCGGGAATCTGTCTGAGGGGGTGGGATTCTTAGCTGAGGTTGCTTTAATTCCTTTAGGTCCTTGAGAGATGACCTCTGGGTCAGCAGTAGGATTTTTTGAAAATAAATTTGTGAGAGCCAGGGCCTCTGTAGTACCCATCAGGCTTCTTGCAAGCAGGAGGAAGGGTGTCAGGAGTCAAACTAGATTCCATAAAAACATTATCCACAACATCAAGGGCAGGAGGAATGGCCAAAGGTCTGTGCTGTGGTAAATCTAAGAATTCCCAGAGTCTCTTTTTTTTGACTGAGGATAGTCTTGACATTCCCAATGGAAATGCTCCCTTAAGGTATGAAGGGTTTCCCCAAAAGAAAAATCCTAGGGTGGAGAAGCAGAAGGAATGGACTCCTCTGCACCAGAAACTTCATAAGAAGAGAGGGGTTGCATGTCTTCATATTCAGAAAAAACAAAGTCATCGGACTCCTGTTCAAATAAAACTACTGAGGACAAGTCTCTTTCTTTTGGAAGGGGTAAGCCTGGCTTCCCCTAATAAAGCATAATGAGGTCTTTCACCGTTTTAAGCATTTGAGATTGAGGCAAGGAAGCAGGTGCCTGAGCTTGGGTCTTCGTTTTTTTGGGCGTAGTTCGTATCCTGGGCCTTATAAACTCGGTAGTTTTAGAAAGAACTGAAGATTCAAAAGAAGTCATTGGTCTGTGTCGAGTATCGGTAGTGCAAAATACTTTCTCAGAAGCCAGTGCCTGCACAGAGGCTCCAGACCCATCCGAGGTAGAGACATCCGCAGGATCCTTAGTCGAAGAAGAGTCTCGCGGCATACCGGACTCCAAAAAAGGTCTCGGTAGCAGCCTGCGAATCCACAGAAGCGGAAATCAGGGGCTGCGAAAGCCCCTCACAGAGGACCGGAGAACTGACGACTAGCTTAGCGAAAGCATCATCAGCAGTTATAGACCTGTGTGGTCTGTCTCTGTCTTTATCCTTACATTTTTTCAGAAGATCAGTAGTCAGATGGCTTACCAAAGCTATATTGGAATTTGAGGACTGAGAGCGAAAATATCTAGCTACAATGAGGGCCTGTCGACATATAGTTCTGGCGGTGAACAAATCACAAAAGCGACAGCGAGGAACGTTGTGGTCTGGGCCTAAACAGGTGATGCAATAAGAATGGAAGTCTCGGTGTGGTAGTTGCTTTCCACAGGCGAGACAATTGTTAACTTTTTCTGACATCGGTTAGCGCAAGAAAAAAGGATCCCCAATGGGGTACTTAGCTTTAGGGGACTTCAACTTCAATTCGAAAACGAAAACTCAGGTAGCAGCCGACCGGCACTCGTGCAAACTGCTTCTGGTTTGGGCTCCTCAGCAAGACAGACTGATGTAATGGCATCAGCTGCCCAATTTTATTCCACTAACGACCTGACGCAGAAATACTAAGCCTCTGGTATTTGGTTGACTGAGGGCTACCCCTGGCAGGATAACCCAAGTGTGATGACTGCAACAGTGAAACACGAAGAACATCCAGCACTTGTAGCCATGCGACTACTATTCTCATTTTTTGTGATGTACATTAAAACACAGAAACAAACGCCATCAGCAGAGCAAGTCCAGGCAACTTAGTGCCTGCCCAATGAATTCTGAGTGGTGCATTTCATGTTTTAGTCTAGAGACCTGCTATAAATCCTTTTTTCTCCCAATTTAGCTTAAGCCAGTTAAATTCCTTCTTTTGTCTCTCAAAGTAGGTTATGCATCCCCTACTACATCAAGCCCTTTAGGTTTTGTTGTTCAAGTCCTACTTTCAATTGAGAATTTTGCTATCTGAAGTGGTTGAACCTCTACACGCCAAGTGCCAATAATTTAAAAAAAAAAAAAAATTTGCCTGTAGCCGTAGAGACGTTAACTTGCCTCACAGCCAAGGTCTACTTAAATAATCACTCTGACCAGTGATGTGCAGTACCAGGTCTAAAATTTTTTGAATCCCTCACTGGGATTTGGACTAGTTGGTCCAAGGTGGTGGCATTAAAGAACTCCAAGAATCGGTGTACATACCTACCTGTGGTGGTGGTGTAGGTTCTCCAGTTAAGGGATAGCTGAAGCCACCCACATGGATAGTGCTTGTTTCTACACTGAGGGATGTCAGTCTGTTAAGATATGGTTCACAGTCTGCCAATATCGTAGACGGGGTGCTGCAGTTGGCTATTATGTGGTACTAGGCTTTGTTTATCCTAACAAGAATGCGGAGGAATTCTAGGTCACAGTCCTGAATTACAAATATGGAGGTGAAATGATTTACTAGGAAGAGAGAGATACACACCTACCAGTTACAAAGTCCAATTTGGTACTGGGTCTGAAGGAGTGGTAGGAAATAAAACCCCGCACTACATGGGGTATTTTCACGGTTAGAAACCATGTTTCAGTAACTACGCATACATCAATATTTTCAAATGTTAACATTGCCTGTAAGGAATGCAAGACTTTGTTCAAGCTTCTAGCAACTGCCAGTGGTACTTGTACATGATTTAAATTGTGGTTGGCTATGTGGGTAATGTGAGGAAACCGTCTTTGTTTACATAAAAAGGCACTATGGGAAAAGAAAACATCTTGGCTGATATAGGGAAGCCATGAGAAGAGAGACAAACACCATCCCTAGCAAAGCAACCAGGATGGTCAACTATCTCATCCCAGGCTGATATATATCGGATCCTTGTACAATGATACCAGTAGTTAAGTCAATGATTAAAGTCTATTATCTTTTGTTTGTACTGCACCAGGTTTGCAGATGATAGGACACTGCTTAATACCAGTTTCGCTACCACTCCCGATGCATATTCAGAGAGATCCATCATGTCCCTTCTTCATACTGGCTAATGAGGTGCATGTCAAGTCTTTCACTTCCACTTATGCAATATGTGTTCCTGGGGTGAAAGGACCCATGGGCTTTTACTTATCCTCGTAACTGAGAAGTAATTAACAGTTGCCGTGTCTTTGCTCAGCCTGGTGAGTAGAGCATCTACGTCTCCAACTATGGAGCTATCCAAAACCATGGTATTTCCACATGAACTAACATGCTCTTGCTGCCTTAAGGGCTCTTCTGTGTGCTACTTAGACACCTGTTATTGCCAACAGATCCTATTCTGTCAGTGTGAGATGTATATTGGATATGAGCTGTTGATGCTGGGTTGTGTGCAGCAGGTACATTTGAAGGTTTTGATTGATGCCTAATCGTGGAGAATCCAATGGAGCTTTGGTTAAGACTTTTCTAATGGCATTAACATAAGGAAAGCTTTTAGTCTGTGGATGTTGTATAGGTGCAGGTGAGGGTAAGACAGTGTTGAGCTCACTGCATGCAGCTGGCTGAGGGAGGAACACCTTCAGCCAAGTTATTTTTATTTATTTTTTTACACCTCTCACTGATAAAGAACTACTACTAAACCCAAGTAACATACTATGCCATGGTTTCCATGAGGAGTGCTGTCTTGCATATACTTGATCATGCATAAAGCCAGTATGATCAGCAGAGTCCATTTTTAGCAATGACAGACACCCTGCCTCTCCACCAATGGACCAGCTACAACATCCAATCTGTGATCATTTTAAATGCTTGCAATTCTGACTACATTTACATACACTGTTGCATGCAGCAAACTAGTCTAGAGTCTGTAGAAATCAACAATCTCTTGGAACGCTCACAAAGGTTCCCTACCATGAGAATCCAGTTTAGAAACACTTTGTCCTATACAGATCATCTTAAAGACCTACCACTATACTCTTGTCTCCTACAGGTTATTAAGAGGCAATCTATGCCTAGTATACAAGGCATACTTAGATCCAGCTATGGTGGACGTCTTGCACATTTGCAAAAGGAACAGCATCAGAACCACTAGATCCACGGATTTAAAATTTTGTTTGTGCGATAAATAAGACATACTGGTAAGACAGATATGTGTCTCAGAAGATCCCCATGCTTTAGAACAGGCTCCCCATCCGTGTGAAGCAAAGTCTGTCCCTAACCCTATTTAAGCATAACCTTAACCAATGGATGGGAATTCAGAAATTCACCCTGGGTCTGGCCCCCATGTCTCTGATAGACAGAGGCAGACAGTAATCCCCAAACTAAGACATCCTCCCCCACACATTTTCTAGAAACTTCCTAACATGCTCCCTCCTAATAAATGCCCATGACACAAAAGACATAATTGGGCTGGATTGCACAGCTATGCTTACAAAGGCCTTGGTAGCCAACAGCCTAATATATAACTATGAACCTGTAAAAATAGTATTTCTATATGTACTACTAAAATCAGATCTGAAAACTGTATTTCAAGTACAGCCATGACAGTCCAAACTGTCTTAGAAGCTCCCAGTGCAAAGCAGTGTACTCATGCAATTGTTTGCTGGGTTAGTGACTCTTCGTGGTTAGCTTGAAAGGAAAAATGGTAACCATTGTATCACCATTTAAAAAAACTGCTTGAGTGAATCTGCTGTCTATCTTTCGGAATTAATATAAAAATTACTTGAGCACTGAAAGTATTTACTGCTGACAGAACTACTTCAACTACTGTCAGATTACTTACTAATCACAAAACTGCATTTTGGTTGCAAGGATCAGACATCCATAGGCGTCCGTCTCTGTCCAGCAATACATATATACATTGTTGTCTACACTTTAGCAAGTTAAAATATATATATAATGCAGTGTACTAAGCACTGGCCTCACCCCAACAAAAAATGAAGTTGTAATGCTATCTCCCCATAACATAATTAGTAGACTGGAGCATGACTGCAGGCTAATCGGATGAGTGCTGGCAGTCATTGACTTAACTACCACCTTCAAAAGACAGGTCCTGCACAGTATGCATACAGTGGTGACCCAGTGGAGCAAATCAAAAACCTGTTAACAAGGGTCAAAGTAAGTAGGTCAAATCACACACTAAAATGTCAAAAATGTGGCCAAATATCCCATAAATTTACTTTTAAAATAAACACTTTTTTTCTTGGGGGTGTGTGTGTGTGGGGGGGGGGGGGGGGCTACAATGCCCAGGCTGGGAATTCTGCTCAGAACCTTCCCTTCAACTCTTACCAGTAAAATTCTGAACAAGGCAAAATATAACAGAGGGTTCAAAGGCCCAAAATCAGGGAAAAATTTTAAGCATTGCTCTTATAAACTTTGAAAACTTCCCAGAATAACAGGTTTTGCATTAACGCACATTTTCTACAGGATATTAAGTCTAAGACTCAAATATATATCATCATTTAGGGACTTCAACCCTCAATGATTTGGTAGAAAACCACAAATGTTACGAGGAACAGATCAAAGACATGAGGCTAAAATCTAGACATTCTGCAAAGTTCTGGACAGTTGAGTGGTATAGCGCAGAATCAACTCCAGTGTCGCTGCACTTCAGTATCGAATGAATGCTCTTCAAATTTTCCCTTAAGGAAGCTCTACTCTTGGTATAACCAGACTACTCACTATATTATAAGCCTAGCACTTGTTCTCAATACTTCTCTACTAAGTAAGCACTCTCGTACTAAGTAAAGCACTACATCTACTTACCACTCCTGTGAATATCCACTTCCCTTAAAGGTACAGCACTCCCTTATACTGTTATAGCATGTCGAGTGGTAGATTACTGGCGTCGTCTCCAATTCAGCTGGTCAATCTGGGTATCTTGAGACAATGCTACAATTGTCTCATGTACACAGACAACCCTCTCCTCCTCCCAACACAAATACATGGGAGAGATGCAACTATATAGCCAAACTGGAGGCTGAACTCTCTCAACTCAGGGCTGGCATGACCAGACAGGAGGAGATGGCAACCACACACACAACAATCCCAGTCCCACATAGACCTACCACAACTGCAAACCAAACACATAAAAACACAAAGACATACTCGGAGGCTCTAATAAAAAACTTACCAAAACAACAGAGGCTCCCAAAGCAGACATCCAAAAATCCACCACCTCAAAACAAAACACATGCAACACATGCTTCAATAAATCAGTGTGTCAACCAATCACAGCCCTTAAGGCCAAACACCTTGCCTGATACACTAGTAATAGGTGACTCTATAGTCAGACACATTGATGTCCCACTGACCAGGCTGAACAAGGAGAAGGTGACTGTGAGCTGTCTACTGGGAGCTAGGATCCGCCACATAACACACGCACTCAGGTCACTCCAAAGCAAGTACAAATATGACTCCGTCATTGTCCATGCTGGTGTGAATGACCTGAGACGTACCTCCCTGGACTACATGAAAAGAGACATAGAGGAGCTCTCCGATTATGTAGCCCAGGCTGGTATGACCCTGACCCTGAGCAGCATCTTGCCCTCACCAAGAATGATACCACAATACAAACACAAGATGATCAGCTTTAACAATTGGCTCAAGTACTGGTGTCATTCTAAGGGGATCCAATGTCTGTCTGCCTGGGATGACATGTTGGACAAGCCACGCTGCTTCGCAAGGGATGGCTTACACCTGTCACCACTGGGCTTCCGGATATTGCCTAAGGCTCTTGCCACCCCCATAGTGCCTTTTTTAGGCAAGGCTCAAAAGACAAACCCACCTCCTTAGAAAACAAAAATGGAAAAAAACTAAGGGTAATGCTGCTCAACGCCAGAAGTCTAAATCTCAAGATGCAGGCACTTGATGCACTCCTCAGCATGGAGAACATCGACATCTGTGCAGTAACTGAAACCTGGTTCAAGGCTCCTGAGAGCACCCCAGCGCTACCAGGCTATACCTCGTATCATGCTTTTCGGCCCCAAAACCCGGGCCGAACCACAAAGGAGGGGGAGTGTCCATATTCATCAAGAACACCCACACCTCCAGGTTAGTAGCAACACATGAAGCATCAGAGACCATACAGGTGTAACTAACCATAGGCAAAACTGCTATACAACAGGTAGCATGTTACAGACCACCCTCCCAATCTCAAGAACCCCACTCAGCCTTCCTGAAGACATTGGAGGATATGAATGCATCACAAAATACCATCATACTGGGAGACTTCAACTATCCAAACATAGATTGGGTACATTATTCTAGCCCTAATACCCTAGCCCAAAGGTTCCTGGAATTCATAAATTCAAATGCACTGGAACAACTGGTCACCTCTCCCACTAGGGGAGATAATATACTAGACCTGATCATCACAAACATGGGGACAAAATGCTCCACATCGAAGTATACCCCTCACTAGTGAGATCTGACCACAAACTAATCACCCTGGATATACATATCCCACCTCCACCCCCAGCACAAAAGACCACAGTGAAAAACTTCTCAAAAGCAGACTTCACTCTTCTTAAGACTGAGATGGTATCCTTTAAGCCCACTGTGCCAGTGGATACCACATCCCACAATGCCGAATCCTTCACAAATGCTTTCTATGGACATCTCCAAGAATGCATGGATCATGCAATCCCAAACAAATCCAAGTTCCTCTCCACCAAAGGTAAGCGTCCTGTCTTGTGGACCTCAGCCATAAACAAATTGTATAACAAAAGAAGGAAGCTACTGCACGTCAGAGCAAAATCCCATGAAGGGAAGACATATCTGATCAACATTAGCAGAAAACTACGTTCTCTCATAAAAACATCCAAGGCCAACTTTGAGAGAAAAATCGCTAAGGACACTAAAGATAACCACAAAGCCTTCTTCAGCTATGTTAGAAACCTGGGCGGAAACCCTCAGATATGCTCAGAGTTGGTTCAAAACAACAAAAAATACACTGAACCCACAGATATTGCCAACATTCTGGCTGACAGGTTCAGTGCAAATTTCTCCCCTCCTTCACCCCCAAAAGAAGAAATACTTATCCCAGCTGATTGTAATCTCCCTGTCATCTCAGATGTCCAAGTGAGAACCGCCCTAAACAAAGCAAAAAACACAGCATCAATGGGACCTGACGGTATCCCAGGTTGCGTGTTACGTGAACTCCAAGAGAAGCTAAACCCACACATAAAAATGCTATTTAACCTTAGCCTTACTTCGGGATATGTACCTGAACACTGGCGTACAGCAACAGTGGTCCCACTCCACAAGGGGGGTGCCTCTACAGACCCTGGAAACTACCGCCCCATAAGCTTAACCAGCCTGGTCTGCAAAGCTATGGAAAGAATCATTATGGAACTCATAAACAGAGACATAGGGGACCTACAGACACTTGACCCCACCCAGTTCGGCTTTGTAAAGGGCAGATCCTGCCTTTTAAACCTGGTTGACTTTTTCAAAACAGTCACTAGAGCCACTGATGAGGGCAAAGCAGTCCATACAGCATATCTGGACTTGGCTAAGGCCTTCGCCACAATACCCCACTCAGGCATCATAGATAAGCTCAACAGCTTAAAAGTAAACCCTTATTTCACTAGATGGGTTGCAAACTGGCTAAAGGACAGAACCCATACAGTTAAAATCGCTGGAGCAATGTCAGACTCAAAGCCAGTCACAAGTGGTGTCCCACAGGGATCTGTCCTGGGACCCCTCTTGTTCGGCATTTACTTCTCAGATGTTAAAGCAAACATGGGAGGGCTGTGGCTGACAAAGTTCGGAGATGACTGCAAACTAGGTGCCATAATCAATACACCAGCAGACACACACATCCTACAAAAAGGCCTAACAGAAACGGACAACTGGTGCCGGAGTCACTGCCTTAAACTAAATGCCAAAAAATGTATAGTCATCCCCTTTGGGAAAAACAAAGTACCCACAAATTATCACATACACAGCAACCCACTGAGTACGGAAAAAGTAATCAGAGACCTAGGGACCCAAGTCATTTGACACCCACGTTGCCAAAGTGGTTAGAAAAACATTATACCTTGCACACCTCATCATGAAGGGATTCACATCCAGATCCAAGGATGTCATTGTACCCCTATATTCCCTCCCTCATCAGACCCATGATTGAGTACAATGTCCCATTTGGTATGTACCTCACCCGGCATTTCCAACAGCTGGAGAGACCACAAAAGTACCTCACCAAGAGGATCAAGGGTCTCCAACATATGTCTTATTCTGCCAGACTAAAGAAACTTCAGCTCTATTCAGTAGCATACCGCCTGCTCAGTGGTGATCTCTGCCTGACGTACAAGGCCATGTCAAATCAGGATCTGATGGACATGCTCCACCTCAAAAAATCTAAATCCATCAGGACCACGAGAGCTAAAGACTTAAACCTCGGCACAAGTATGAATAGGACATGCTGGAGGGATAGATTCAGAACCCAGAGGCTTCCCATGCTTTGGAACAAGATCCCAGTTCGTATTAGGCAGAGCCCCTCACTGAATCTCTTCAAGAGAAATCTTGATGAGTGGATGGGAGATCGTAAGTTTACTCCAGGGGTCACATCTGTGTCACTGCTAGACAGTGGCACAGTAAACTAATTCTATTATGTAAGGGGACCTTCAATTGTGTCACTACTAGACAGAGGCACAGTATTCAAAACTTATTCTGTACATTTTTGTACCATTTCATGGGGTGGCAAAAGCCACATCACTATGGCTAGGCTTACAAATGCCCCAGGGCAGATAGCCTAGTACTATACTATGAAACTATGAAACTATAATCTTGACAGCAGTCTTTCTTTCTGACTCACCGTGCCATAACTTTGTCTGATTTGCTAAAATAGGAGTTCAACCAAATGGAACTTGCCCTAATAACCTATTAGCCCTGTAAGAAGGCCTCTAAAATGTATACAGCATGGCCAAGATGTCATATGCATCAAACCTTAGATGAAATCAGTAGTCGGTGACAAAAATCAGAATGCCCAAAACAATAAAATGAGCTATGTACTACTGTTTTGTTTTACACAATCAGCAGGATCTTGTTCAGAAAAAGTATCAGCCTACACTACAGACCTTACACAATATTCCTAAATAACTGTATACTATGCAAATCTTGAGTAACACACAAGCCAAATGTGATTCTGAAAGAATCTCTCTGCGACTCCAAAACTGAGAAGTGAGACAAATACCCAGTATATAAATGTGTCAGTCCATGGGCATGGCATGTTTATATCAGGTCCACTGTCATCATTGCTTGTAATGTACATAAGTATGCAGATATTACCTGCACTGCAACCATTTCACTTCAAAATGTAAAGCCGTTTCCTGAACTGAGCAGACTACAGCTACGTAGCTCAGCGTTAGCACTGCTACAGTCTACAGAGCAGGGCCACCTCTTCACTGTTGCTCTGAATGCTGAGGTGCCAATTTACAGACATTCATCAGAAAAAAATGAATAGGAGTTAAGGGCTTGCAAGTAATGTACACATATGAATCACAATACAGCTGAGCAGTGCAACTGGGCCAAGCTGAGCAGAGTGCAATGACCAGTTGTGGCTGACCATGATGAACAGCAACCCCAGGCTTTTCTCCAGCAGCCCTTTAGGGGAACAAAGAGTTAAGAATAAACTGGATTATCATGATAAGGAAAACAGGATACATGCACAATGCTCTAACGGATTAACAGTGAATGTCAACATCTATAAAACAAATTCAGTTGGGCTACAAACCCTTGAAACTCTCAGAAACTGTGCAAAAGGAACAAATGCATAATCAAATGCTTTACTTTCTTGCAGCTTTAAAATTATATACTTATATTATGTTAAAATGTATGTGTTGTGTTTAATGTAGAAAAATCAAGATGTGCTTCCCTGAGCTAAAGTGGGTATCTCAAGAGCAAATCACTGAATAACAAAACATCATCTAAAACATTTCTTAGTTATCTCAGCTGGCATATACAACTAGTCATACCTTCATTTACAACGTGAGGTTTTAAATTATGACGCTGTGTTGTACTGCAGTTGGTTGTGTGTAGACCAATTACTAAGAATACAAGGTGGGGATCTGTCGTGCATTAAGGGTACTCTGAGTACCATAGTAGGTAGACAAGCATTATACACACTGCACAGCTCCCTGGCTAAACAGATGAGACTACTACAGTGATCCTAATGGCACACCTTCTCAGATACCTTCTTCCAAAGACCAACTCCTATTCCTCCCACAGATATCATCAGACCATTCAGGAGAACTCCTGACACAATCATAAGCAGTAATTGTCCACTCTTTTCCTGTATTACTAAGTTAGCCATCAGCTTCCTTGTATTGTTTGTGTAGCCAACTTATCCTCATCTTCAATCAGGCAGGCAAATTACTCTCACAACATACACAGATCAACACAGCACAGTCTTTTTAATACTGTCACACTTCACTGCTTTTCTGTATGATGACAATTCTGATTACTTAAACATTAACAGGCGCAGGTGCTGAATAAAGGAAGAAAGCACAAGCAACCTTGTTCATCGCCCCCATATTACCTATCCAAAGGTATGACCAGCTCCAATTTTCTCAGTTTAAATCACAGCTACTGTTTCCAATGAAGCAATGTTTTAGTGAGATTGCTACTGTCAGCACAAAGTACATATTCCCAAGTGTTACTGCCAAGCTTGGATTTTCTAAAAGGCTGAAAACTGACTACGCATACTAATCAGCAAGCCAGGTCAGCTCATTAAATAATTAAAACACATGTGGCTTTTTCTGCATGTGCACAAGCAGTTTTCTGATATTCTATGAACCTGAGGACAGTGGTAATTAAATTACTGGGAAGGAAGGGTCACTTTGCTGCTTTATATACTCAGCAAAGCAAATATTCTGGGACAAGTCCATGTGGAAGTTTGGCGCTAGTAACAGAAGAGAGAAGACTAACCATACTGAAACACAGCACAGCTTTCATACTTTCCTGTTTGAACAATTTCCTAACTGTGTAACTCCCGAATACCATCCCACAGATGAAAAGAATAGGCAATGATTCTGACTTAATGTTCAGCAGAGGATGTGATTCTACCTTGCTACTTAAAAAAGACTATTATGTTTAAAACGTGATAACTTGCAAAAATACAGAAAAATCTCTTAAAAATGTCACAAATTTAAAAATATCTAACTTCAAATCAAGCAATTTACAATATCATAAACTTCAAAATATTTCAGAGCACACTGCAGTTGCTAAGAGTGAAAGTGAGAGAAACACATTCCTTCCCTGGCTATAGGCACAAGACTCCTACTGTGCAACATTAAAAGGCAGACACATATCAACATTGCTCATACCTCTCAACCTCTTAACTCAAGAAATCTGAACAAAACCAAAAATAATGGGGGAAGCTCCCAAAATAGAAATATATTTTAAATATTGTGCTTATAAACTTAGAAGGTTGATAGAATAAAATGCTTTGTGTTAGTATACATTTTCTGAAGGATATGAAGTCTGAAACTTCAGCGTTTTGCCTTAAAACCACAAACTTTATGAGGAACAGAGCAAAAACATGAGGTGAAAATATGGACAATTGAGAGGTATGATACTATACTACCTTTTTGTCAGTTAGTTTTGCTCAAGCCCAGCTACACAGTTATGCATACTTAACTTGTGCTTGTAAATCAATGTAAGTCTGCAATTCTCAGCTACAGTTGTAACAAAAGTGCAAAGACACGCCCCTAAATGACAGGCAATGGAACCTTGCTGCTGATTCATGTCACAGGAAGGACCACCTCCTTCCCAACTCATCGTAGCTGCAGGCAGGCTTATAGCTTTATGTACAAAGCTGCAAATTCCTCAATAATGAAACCAATCAAGCAACCATGCCCCTTGACAGGAGAGAAACTTTTAGTAACATTTGCAAATCTTTCACATCCACAGCAGCAGTACACCACTCAAATTAAATTTCAAGGAACTGCACACCACAGAGAATGTTCTACAGGACGAAGGGAAAATGATTACCTCTGCAGCTCACTGCACCAGAGGTCAAATTTGAGTACTGAAAATAACAAGACAAGTAAACTGCCCAGTAAAAAGACTGAAACGTGCTCTGATTCACTTCACATGTGAGCTTTTAATGCTGTTAGACTTTTTCAAAGCTTGCGTCTTACAGAAAATTGCCTCCTGTACTACAAGCTCTAAAGAACAAGGCACCCAGCACACATTTGTGTGTTTACTGCATTCACTGCACACTGTGCCACTGAAATTGGTTTACAGTATATTTGGGGGGAAAAAGAAGGAAAAACGTGTCAGTTCAAGCACTTAAGTATCTGCTGGACTACAATACAAATCTCCACATCTCTAGTGAACAACCTACAGCCAGAAAAACATGTCTCTCACCAATGTAATTCCTGAAACTTTCATGTAGAAACAAAGAACTCAGCACAAACTAGTTAGGCAGTTTTAGCAACCTACAATAGACCACAACAAAGTTTCAGCTTCTGTCTACAATGTATGAGCATCACACTTAAAACAGTCCACGCAGATGGGCTGATCCAATAATCCTTTTCAGCCATGAACCATGCCAAAGGGCAGTTCAGAACGTGCACTTGTTTAGAATGTTAAAGTTGGCATCATTTTCTTGGACATTACAAAATAGAACACATCACATACTACAGTTTTGCAGTTAAACTTTTGGTAATAACTGCAAATAGTGCGAGAAACCTACATTTGACATCTTTCTCAACAACATGACAAAAAAATAAACACTTCAAAATAAATTTTACAGCTAAAGTTTACACAAGAACTGTAAAAGCCATGACATATCCAACAAATACTTATACAGCATTTAGAGTTCTACATTGTACAAATGCTGGTGCAACTTCAACTGAATGAGAGTCCGAGAAGAACAGCAGAGCTAAAACAAGACACTAAGGTTAGTGAATTACTATCAAATGGGATGGGGTCCGTAGGAAGTTTAGTTAATGACATATTTAGTATTCAACAGATACAGATGACTGATAAAACTGCAAGAGGAGGGCTTGCTGAACAAATCATCAGTTCAATTTAGAAGTTGCGTGAAAGACAAAAGGTCAGGTTGAAAGAAAAGAACTGCATAAACATAATTTTGCACAGTCACTTTTAAGCATTTCAACATTATGCAAACAATACAGGATATCCACTTTCATAGTAATGCCTGCCATTTTCTGGCCAAGTTTCCTCATTTATTTAGTGGTTATCTTGTGCTGCAAGGAAATCAATTAAGGAACTTGGGAATAGTATTTTGGTACTAAACAGGAATGAAACCGCAAATAAGGAATGAGACAGATCTAAAAAAAGGTTAGTGCCACAGTAAGAGATGCAGACAAAACCCTTTTAAATCAACCTAGTTAAGTGTTCTCCTCAGGGCTTCAGTCTTGCAGTTTCAAACGACACTCCCACCCAAATTACCCGCCTGCCAGGCAGAGACTCGGCTGATAACAGTAACACCATTCTCTACCAAAGCAGAGATGAACATGTCTGCACAGAACTTTGGAGCCAGACATGGAACCTCATCAGGTGTCCTCAAGGATTCTTTCCAGCATTCAGGTATAACTCTGAGTTTCATGCACTCTTCAAATAGATATGTACTGGTTAAGCACTGCTTACTGAAGTGTCCGAAGAATAATGCCTGTAATCAGTTAAACAGAGTAGCTTAAATGCCATGTGTGCGTGTGTAACGCAGATCTCTGGTACCTTTCAAATCAAGTTTATCAATGCACATGACAACTGTTCATAACTACAGGTCAGTGATAACATCCTCTATGTGCCAAGTTTTGAGACAGAATACGGTTCTTCTCATGCCACCTTTCTGAAAGCAGTACCACTAATCTTGTGTACCACAACTCAGCACAGCAATCTACAATATAGCTCCTGTTAGGCACAAGTCCATACATGAAAACAGACACTAGACGTGAAGGGCTTGTGATCAGATGTAAATGTTTTCTTGAATTTTTGTCCGGATGGCATTTCCTGCTTTGAAATAGTAGTCACGGATTGCTGAAGGGTGATATTGTAAGGTTCTTCATGTGATTAGAAAACAAGTTTCTATGTTCAGGAACAAGGTCAGAGCTTGGTCACATACAACAACAAGCTTTACAACTTTTCACCATTACTGGACATCCTCAGCATTCTTGCACACTTCAGGTTGTGCCCACTTTTGGACATAGCTACATTAACTGCCAAAAGAATTACCATCAGCCACCACACAATGGTGCTAGTTAGGGACTTGGGGTGTCCTTTCAAACCTCTGCCACTGCAAGACATACCTGTTATACTTCCTAGCAATGGAGTACTTTATCCCCCCCCCAAAAAAAAATGTATTTTCCACAAATAAACTATTTACAGTATATTTACATTAAAACATGTAGTACATGACTTGCACATTAAACGTCAACTGAGAATGCTTATTGTGATTGAAACAATCTGTTATATTTTTCTGGAAATGTTTAGCTTTTTAACCAGTATTAAACATTTACATCATTCGTTATTGCTCTTAATTTGTTGGAACTCATTTTATGACGACATACAACAGTGAAATTTCTGATAAAGTCAGTGAATTTAGGTGGGTTTACTTTTTTATCACTTTTCTTGCTACTGCCCAAACTCCCCACAATAAAGAGTACTGACGGACAGACTTAAGTAACCAGGAAATGGAGCATTTGTTATTAAATAAGAATCATATACCATGCAATTATCTGACATGGCTTTAAAAATATCTTTAATATCCTCCCAAGAACACTTTTTTTTTCACAATCATAAAAATTATGGTAATCTGCCTTTGCAGGTTTCTCACATCTAACAGTCATCATTCATTTTGAAAATGTTTATGAGGAGTAATAAATACCTTATGCAAGTATTTCCAAGAAAAAATTTCCACGAGATGCTGGACATGGTTAAACCAACAGATTTTAAGATCAATGCTTCACCATAAACATTATCTACTTCTTTTACATTTTATCGCTCAATAAAATTCCAAATTTTTAAACTGGTTTCTAAATTATAAAATTAATTTATATAGCTTGGATAAAGATACTAATTCCCCATTTACAATCATAAGAAGAGATAAATCTCATATTTTAGTTGCAGTGCTTTACCACATTTTCTTTTAACAATTTCTCTCATTATTAATTATCTGACAATTCTGTGTTGTGGTAGCACTGTCTGAAAAGGGTATGGAACAGCACGATGTCCTTTCCATCATTCTCTGGACAAAACAGGCTGAAGTACTGTACAGGCGCACATACAACTGCTAAACCTGGCACAGCCCACTAGAACACACTCTGCTGCATTGTGATGCAGGAAGTATTCAAAGTCCTTCACTCGGGGCAGGAAAGCATACATCTGTTAATGCCAGAGGTGCAACAGTTAAGCACACTCACCTCTGGTGCTGTAAGGCAGAAGGTTGTGGATTATATTCCCACACTAGATGACTGGATTACTGACACTGCAGTGTAGCATTAGTTGGTGCTACATTCCTGAGCTTGTCATCCTTCAGATGAGACATCTGCTTGAGTTGGTGTTAGCTCAAGTGGATATAAAACATCCCACGGCAACTAATCGGAAAGAAAAGGGGAAGTTCCCTTATACCAGGGCCAGATTTCCCATAGTAGTATAAAATATCACCTTGGGTCTCCCCTGAAAAAAGGCCACTAGCCTAGTGAGACTAACCCAGTCAACAAAGAATACATAAATAAATAAAATAAATAAAAAAAAAAATCGTGATGGCCTGCTCTTGTGGCACAGAGGGACAGAGCCCAACCTGAGTTCAATTAGTGGGTTCAGGCTCCTGACAGCACAGGCAAGGGGGGGGGGGGGAGAAGGAGCAGAACACTTTTTTCTGTGCACCCTCGTAGGACGGATGAGGAAGACTAGGTGTTCCAGGGAGTGGGAGCGTTTGGCCCATCAAGCCAATGTACTGTTCTAGCTCTCAGTAGCTTACAGGCAGGAACACTCACTAGAATGGGGAGGGAGTTGCAAGTCCTCACTGTGTTGCAGATGGGATTAGGCCAGTTTTAAAGCTCACATTACTGGGATGCAATAGAGAGGACAACCCTCACATATTTGCCAAGATGATGACCCTATGATGCCCCTGCACTGGCCCAGTAATCAAGAAGCCTCAATCCTCACCACTGGCGACAGTGGGAGACGTACACAATGGGAGGGTGACAAGTACACTCACATACTAAAGTGCATTTTCCCTTAACAGCACACAGAGATCAGTCAGTCAGTCAGGGCCTGGTTTCTCCCTCCTTCTCCAGATCCCCAATAAGACTCCCCACTGGCACAGCTATAGGGTTGAGATCTCAGCTGACTGGACAAGCCAAAACCTCCAGCACCCTCTCTGTCCAACCAGCGTTTCGTGTCCCTGCCCAAGTAGCTGACGCTGACACACACACACACACACACACACACACACACACACACACTTTGTGTTTTGATTTATATACAAACACACACACATACACACACACCTAGGAAAGGCTGGCACAGATTTACTAGCTATGCCCCCCCTTCTGCCCAGACTATAAGGTAGTTCCAACTGCCACCAGCCAACCTTTTATCAGCTACTCTAAGGCCCATAACAAAGGGTGTCCAATCCTGCTGTGTAATGTTGCTATTATACAAATGGTATTCTGACCAAGAGCGAGGCTATTTAGGAGTGGCCTGTACAGTGTCAGCAAATACATATGTACTCTAAGAGCTTAAATATGTCTCACAAATATCAGCCACAAAGATAGGTTTAAATATATTTAATAATAAATAATAAAAGAACAAGGAAATACTCAAACAAACACAGTTACTTCAGAGTTCAAAATCACAGGAAATATTCAAAATACTGCAGGACAGTCTCAAATAAATACAGAAAACATCTGAACTAATCTTTACTATATTCCTAACTATATCTAAAAGAGTTAATTTGTTTGTTTGTGTCTTTCGGCTTTTCCTGGTTAGGGGTCGCCACAGCGGAACTCCGGTCCACTAATGATTGGTAGTGGATTTTTACGTACCGGGTTATCAGCCTTGATGCACAACCTTCAACGAATGCATGCCCCATTCACGTATGCCTCCACACAGAAGACGCTCTAGCTGAGAATCGAATGGGACATCTTGCTATGAGGCGACAACGCTACCGCAGCACCACCACCGCATCTAAAAGAGTTACTATGCCCTAAAAAAATTACTTACAGCAAGACAAGTGCAGAAGTGATAAGTGCATACGTGGATGTTCTTGCTAGGTCCAAGTCAAAATACACATTCTCTCAGAGATAGTTTTTAAAGCAATATCAAATATTACTGCTGGGTTAGCTTGGATGAGATCACTTTTTGTCACCTTACTTCAGTTCCCAAGCTAAGCCCCCACCCATTGTAGCATTTGACATCTCCTTGGGAAAAATATCTCAAATGATTGCAGATCTTGGAAGTCGTAAAACAATAAAGCACTTTTACATTTTAAACCTAGTAATTACTTCTCTTTCAAGAAAATACAAAAACCTAGATTTAAACACTGTGTCTGCTTCTGCACTGAAACTGAGAGATAACATCTCTTGTTTATGGCCCAGCTATAAAGTAACTTAACCATAAGTTTTGCAAGTTAATCTTCTATTTTCCAGTAGGGTACACTGTGGATACATCTTTGAAGCTCAGTACTGCACAAACCCTGTTCATCACATACTTTTGTATCAGCAATTTAATACACACACAACATGCACTTCTAATACATACAATTATTTACAAAATTCCAGACAGCTGTGCTGGCAGTATTTCCTTCTGTCACACTTCTATATAAATCATATCAATATTCACAAATGACATATAATTATTTACAACATTCCAGACAGCTGGGCTGGCAGTATCTCTCTATGTCATAGACCACTCCAAATAACTCTCACCCTAGCAGATATTAAAGAGGTCCTCATTAACATGGAATTAACCAAGCCCAAATGGAGGGGATATGAAGGTCAGTATGGTAAAAGGGGGAAAAAGCACATAGGGGAAAAAACGTGCATCGACCCTGGAGGTAAAAGGCTAGAAGCTCTCTTCTGAAAAAGTATGCTACACCTTGCCCAAATAGAAACCTGCAAAATGCCATCTCATCAGCAACTGATACAGACATCGCTACAATCCATCAAGCTGAAATAACAGCTAAAACCATAACAGCTAAAACCATAAACTGATCACAGACACAACCCATCAAGTAATCCAAGCCAGTTATTACAATTTTTATTAACTTCAATATGATTCGGGTAATGTGCAAACAGCCATGCAGAAAAAAGGGGATGGCTTAAAAAAAAAAAAGTATTCATATCACTGCCAAATGTTGACTATCAGTGAAAGACTGTAATAATATGGGTGGAGAAAAGCAGACACAAATTAGCATACACCACATAAGCCACAGTGAAGAAATTAACTATGAACATTAGCAGCTCTTCAAATGTGTGTTGCATGCAAGCTGTTAAAAACATGTACCAAGAAATGAAGCTGTCTAGTACCGGGGTCACCTTATGACACTATTTCCACTCTGTAAATAAAGGTTTAAAAAAAAACAACTAAATGTAGTGTATCCACTAGTAAATCCAATTAGGTTGTGTTACTTTTTATTTCTACCCTTTTTTCATGCTTCTGTCAATAGCAACTATTAAAAGGATCTATGGCTGAAACCACAAGTAATTATGAAATACCTCCACTGACTGAAATTAAAAGCCCATCAACTGTACAGCATCACCTTCATACATAAAAGCCAGCATAAAACTAACTATGAGTCAACGTCTTCAACAAACCTGCCCACAAACACATTCTGGTGTCATAACCTTGCTGTAATACATGCAGTACTTTGACTATGCTCTAGAGCAAGGGTGGGTGTGTGTGTGTGTGTGTGTGTGTGTGTGAGGGGGTAGGCTTGTTAAGTACTTTTTTTAACATCAAAAAGCTGTTTGCCAAGTTTCTGTTACCTACCTCTAAGTGCTATTTAACTACAGGTTATTTTGCTAGACCATAAAAGCAGCGGATGCCAGCCAGTATCATGTTTGAAAGGGTCTTCTGACTGGTGCACATACCCAGTTAACAAATGTATAAATAAATTAAATTCATTTATTTAATATTTGTTTACCGGGATAGGCAACTGGACAACAGTGTCCATTTTCAGCGAGAAGCTTTAAATTAAATGACTAAAGCCAGAACAATTTTAAATAGCTTTTAAAACGATTTGCTCCTCAGAGGAACGCAGCGTCAGTCCACTGTCTGTCTGGCAGCATTAAGTGTTTTACTTCCTGCTCCTACACTTTTTTCCTATAATAAGTAATGCACTGAGCAGATAAAGCTCCATGCACTACAAAGAATTATGATCAGGTCTCCCTGATCATAACGCAGCTGGTTCAATGTCTTTGATATGGATGTCAACACACCTCTCAACGTGGAGTTCTTGACTACCGTACCTCAAACACATAACAGCTTGGTTATGACTGGAGACCCAACAATTATTCTCTAAATCAGTGACTTTGACTGCTGACTGCACAGAGCAAAAAGAAACAAACACTTTGGTTAGTCCATTTATGCAGAACGTAATTCAGCTCTAAGAAGGTTCATGTATGTTGCATCACATAAAAGAAAATGCAAAAACCCTTTTGATTACATAAAAACTTTACTTCTCTACATTCTTTATAAATGGAAGACTAAAAACTCAATGCTAGTTCAAAACAAAATCAGGCAACACCAACACCACCCCCTGCAAGTCAATCTCTACTCTTCACATTCCAAAAAGCCACTACTTCTCAAAGAGACAAAAGAAATGTACCTAAAAGGCAAGAGGAGAAAAATACATGATATTTCTCTCTCAAAACTTAAAAAATCCCCTTCTTCAATCTAACTGCCATTCTCACAGTTTTAGAACTTCCAGCAGAAGCAGTAGTAATCAAGCTCCCTTTTTGGTTAGTCTACAAAATGATTTTTTCTTTGACCAACAGACATGGTGAACATTTTCAGACTGAACTGGTGCTTTATGCTGCTCATCTCCAGGCAGTCTTTGCCAGCACAAGTGTCTAAAACCAGAGTCATGAATGGCACCTTCTGATGGACAGCAATTCATCAAGTACATCACCTGAATACAGCTATGAAAACAGGACTGCAGTGAACATTGCATTACAAAGCCATTAGTCTCCCTTATAGTACACACAACTTTCCAAAATAATTTCAACAGCCACAGTACAGAGGAGCATTTCCACGAGCATAATGAAATGTCCACATTGAGCCTATACATCAGGCAAACTCCCACGCGTTGCCAACCATAGCTAGTTTTAAAAGTGGCATCCTCCTACAGCTAAAGAAATTTCAGAACTAAGTGTTCTTTTTCAGTTTCTGTACTTTTTTTTTTTACTTTGTGTCATGTACATGGCAGGAATGAAGCCAGATGCCAATCTGCAAGCATACCATTTTATCAGGTTTGCTTTGTCTAGCAATCTCAAAAAACTGGACCATCTTTGCCCCGAGTTAAGCAACTTCCCTATTTTGGTAAGGAATGGTTCACAACAGATGGCCCTGGTGAGATCTAGAGGGACAGGAGAAACACTTTTTATAGCTTTCCTGCTGCACACATACAGTGTGTGTGTGTGTGTGTGTGTGTGTGTAATTTATTTTACATTTGTTTACCAGCAGGGCAATGCACTGATTTCAGTGGACCATTCACAGGCAGAGCCCAAGTGCATCACAATGTAATGTAGCAATAAAGTTATACACAGTGTAATACAGTAATGTGTGTCTGTACACACTTTGGAAATGTCTACAAACTTAACACATGGCAATTTGAAAGTCAAGTTAAAAGCAAGGTGGATACTACAGCAAGTAAAGCATAGGTTGTCACTTTGAATTCTGTTTGAGTCTGATGTTTCCAACTACTGTAACTAATTGGATTAATTAAGCTAGCAGAAGAGAAAGGAGGAAAAAGAGAGAGAGCGAGAGAGATGATGGGGTAAAGAAGATTAAGGCTTGAGTAACAAATTCCATACAGCTGCCGGGATAAATAAATGGAGGGAAAGCAGTGAACAGAAAGGTAGTGAGATTTAAAGTTGCAGATAAGATTTGTAACACTGGTATGGAGCTTGTGTTAAGTAACAAGGTGTTTCTTAAGTTCAGTACTGAACTATGTATACGGAATCACTACAAAAACTAGTTCCATGACTGTGAAACAAAATAAACTTGCTCCTCCCAGTCCCATCAAGACTGAAAACATTTTTAGGTGAGGAATCATAGCTGTTGTAAAGTGTTGCAAAGTCTTTTAAACACCCCCCCCCCTCCCCCAATCAACATGGGAGGCAAGCAACCTACTCACCCAGTCATCTTTAGTATACTGATAAAAAATAGCAGGATCCATGCAAAACATGTCTACCTAGTACTAAGCATGGTGTCTTTGCCCATAATGTGCAGGGAAGCAAAGCATCTGTTAATCCAGACAGGACACAGATGATCCACAGAAGACTTTCAGTTTCCACAACATCTCCTCACATTTTGCCTCATGCTGAATGTAGATGTCACAAGAGAGTTCAGTTCCCTTTACAAAGCCGAAAGAGTGGAGAATATCAACTGTTTGAGACAAACACACAGAAGAAATTTCAATGAATTTAAGGAGGAGTATCTACTACCTCAAAACCTTTAGCCACCAAGGTAACTTATGGACATGATGCTTGCAGGTGTCACTTTTAGGGTACATACACATCTCTCATGGAAACACACTTATGTCAACCATCTTTATGGATTCTGTTTTTTTTTTTCAGCTACAGAATTCTTTTTGTTCTTTATCATGAAAACAGATGCAGATCTCAGCTGCCTTGTCCATTACCTATAGGGTTTAATGCAAACATTTTCTATAATATACAAATCAGCTTATACTGCCTTCACTGTAATTTCCTCTAGTTAAGCAAGGTGTGCATTTCATACACGTTTTGGTACTTTGCCTTTCCTACTCAAAGGATTTATGTTTTGCTGGAAGGGATACTCTCTCTAGCCACATACCCGACAGCCTGCTCTCACTTCAGCCAAAGACATTCATGCTTCTTTAGTGCAGACAGGTGCTGCATACCTGCTGCTGCTTCTGTAGTACATTCTGCATCACAGTTACCACCCATTCCTTTTCTCTGTTACATGATGTGTGTCCTATGTATTGGTGGAGTTTACCATGGGGCACTACCCTCCAAACAAATTGCTATCATTGTACTGAGAGTTCACTTTAGTCACGTCTCTGTGACTTACTAAGACCATCAGGCCATCATCTCTAGTAACAACTCCAGGATTCCTCCACTCTGTGGAATCTACCCATTCATAGTACAATCTGTTCCTAGTCTGCTTTCACCTATAGACGACAAGGCTCTGTCAAACCAATCTGTGCATTCCACTTAATTCAATGCCTGTTATGCAGTGAAAAGATGCGCTATCCTAGGCAATGCACTCATCATAGACCCTCACATGCTGGAGGTTTATCCATTAACAAAGATGGAATATTTGGATTTGTCCATACACCAGCTGGTGTGAGCTGCAGCAATGTACATTTTGAATAGAAATCTTCATTGCAAGAGCTCATTTTGAAGCAGTTTCCCAAACATTGATTTGGTTTAGTTTTACATTTAGCAAAATTTCTATGACCATTTGGTAATGTCGTAACAGTTCATTTTCACTGGCTACAGGCACTGCTGTCGAAAGTTCCAATGTGAAATGTCTCACCTCCTTCTCTTTCCCTACCACCAAGCATATCCAAAAATCCATAAACGTTTTTGATAACTCCAGAGTTTTTTTTTTATAGTTGAAACCCTTGCATGGCTGATGATTATAATGATTATGTGAAGGTATTATTCATTTAGCTGTAACTTTTGTATGCCTATGGTGGTAGTTTCTCTGCTTCTTACACCCAGTTGTACTATCACACTTGGCTTACTATTTTTTTATGCATGATTCACAAATACTTAGAATCTTCTCTAATCTAAAAAGAGATATAAATTCAATATGTCCCAACTACCTTTGATGTTTTAGCATTATCTTTTGCTTCTCTGTTTTAGTCAGATGTTCTGTAATCATCACAATCTAAATTTCAACTGAATTTTCTGGACCTTCTCCGTCAAGGGTGTTAATGCTACAATATGCTGAAGCTGATGTTGTTAATTCAAATATGGCTAGACGTTTAAATATTTCTGCTGTGTTGTTTTTCATGTCAATCACAATTCAAACCCTTTTCAAATGCATCTTGCTAAGTAAGGGGGTATTTGATGGAATACAAGTTTACTTTCACTTATAGCACGCAAGTTTCACTCTATGATACTGAGTGAACACTGAAAAAGCTATGAATGCTGCTGGCAGGTTAGCAGAGTTAACCAGAACTCAAATGAAAGAGCCTGCTGAGGAGTTGGATGTCTGTAAAAATAAAATAAAGCCGAAATCTGCGGGTAACAGAAATGTTACTGTAAAGTCAAAGCATAATCTAAGAAACTGACTAGTAATGTGGTAGCGGAGAAAGCTTCCGGCAATGCATGAGACTGCTAAATGAAAGGCACTTAGCTAAACAGCAGCCATCATGTCCTTGAGGAGGTTATTAGCATAGCAAAAAAGGCATATCCTGCTCCGGACACATTATAAATGTGATCAAGCTGATCATTTTATTGCAAGAATTCAAGTCTTGAAGGAAAGGTTAAGAATGCACTTTACAACTAGCCGATGGCAAAAAAGAACAGGATGAGTGGACGGGTGATCCACTGTGGCGACCCCTAACCAGGAAAAGCCGGAAGAAGAATGAAAACGACAACATGAAGAACAGACACACTGACTGTCATATTACAAGCAATGATTTGAGTGCTCTACATTTGTGTGCTGACACTGTGAATGAAACGTCTGCCGATATAAGAACTGGTAGACTGAAAAACTGTCCACAAATGACACATCACTAAATTAAATAACCAGGGCATACTATAAGATCATAGCTTAGACCTCATTTAACCAAAATGAGCCTGAGAAATTCCCTATTCATGTCTAGCACTTCATAACAGACTTTTTTTTTTCTGAGCACAAACTTGAACCTCTGGGTCAAACTGTGTTGTGTGGTCAAGAACAAAGCGTACAATTTTACATTTCAAGTTATAGCCATTCAACAACCTAATGTATTAGGAAAGCCTCAGTGTGAATTTGAAGGGCATGATTTAGCATATTCATAGTGTGTGCAAGTACAGGAACACTGCATTATAGGGCATACTGCAGTCAGAGACAGTGATCTACACAGTTACAGAGACACTGACTTACACACCCACAAAAAGTAATTTGCACAATCACAAAGAAAGTAATTTACACATTTGTGCAGTAACAGAGTGCAGTGAGCAGTAATATGGAATGGCACAGCACAATCAGGGCTTTTTAGGGCCCAAAGAAATAAGATGACGCAATACTCACCGCTGAAAACTTTGTGAGAATTTCTTCCTCATACTGAAAATATCTCAGGTCTTGCACTTGTGGAAAAATATTAGATTATATTATTTGGCCATTCAGTCAGAATAAAAGTTCCACTACAAAGTCAAGTCAGCTATACCCACTGTGATGAAATTTATGAGTTATAAAGGCCCGATCTTCACATCCAACAGACCAATTGTTACAACTCAGTTATGTGAACTCATGTTAGAGAAACCACACAAAGCACATCTGGAAATGGTCAAGTACAAAGAAAACATACATGATGTTTTATTTTAAACAGGTGTATCTACAGTGGTCTACAATACTTTGGAAGGAAACTCGGTTTTACAAAATAAAATTTGAAACTCTTTCCACAAGAGGGGCAACATTCTTTTAATCCAACATATGATGGCTAATTCTCATGCACACCCTTACATGATATAACAAGCAAATGTTTTTTTTTTCCAGCTTAAAAATATTGCGCGTCATGGGACATCCCTTCTCTACAATATAGTCTATAGCACATTATAAATATATATTTCTATTTGAAGCAAGCATGAAGCTTAATGAGAAGTGTGTGTGTGTGTGTGTGTGTGTGTGTGTGTGTGTGTGTGTGTGTGTGTGTGTGTGTGTGTGTGTGTGTGTGTGTTCAATTACCCAGGAGAATAAGGACATGGGGAATGTCACATGGTCATGTCAAGCTACAGCCCAACATACCAAGAACAAACAGGGCAGAGTCTATTCTAATCCACAAATAAGCCTCAAGTTTCATTCCACCTAAAAACTCATCTAAATGATGCCTGAAAGAAAAAAAAATCTTAAACAAAAACATGCAGTTTGAAATGAGGTAAGAATCTTCTAAATCTAACATTACCAAGCAAACGAGGAAGGTTACAGAGGAATGTCTAGGACTGTTCTCTAAGCTCCTTCTTTGGCACCAGACCTGTAAGCACAAGGACTTGACCTGCTGAGACAACATTAACTCCTGAAGTGAAGGAAAGAAGAAAGCTTGGTTTACTGTATGGAGAGAGACCCCCATAAATAAAGGAAGGGGCTCCCACTGCCATATGGAATATTCTTAAGAACCCACCTGTCTGAGAAAGCATGATGCCAATGGCAAAGATGAAGGCCTACACTGAAGGATAGATTAAAGGGACTGTCAAAGTGGGAAATGGGAGCTAGAGGGAACAAGCAGTCCATCATACAGACATTTTTGGACTATCCTTGGCACTGGGATGCTCCTCCCTTTTGCCCCAAAGTCTCCATGCCATTACTTTATAGAACTGTTTGATCCTTGCTAGTGCTGCTAGATATGGTATTGGAAAAGGGTATTTAAAAGGAAAGAACACTTTTTAAATGTAGGATACACAGGGTTGAAAAATATGGGGAAAAAAAACTCCTGCATCAGAATACCTCTAGCAAAAGATGCTTAAGACAACAGCAAAAGGGCCAAGCAACACAACTTCAATATCTTATGGAAGGGTTTGAGAATGGGACAAAGCAATATTTCCCATAACCAAAACAGAAGCTGCAACTCTGGATACAGTGTTAGCAGAATCATAAACATGGGAAAAAGACACATTAAGGTGTTAACCTTCCTTCTTTAGAGATTAAAATTTCATTTAACAGTTAAACTTTCTCATATTCTCAAAAGAAGCTAATAAAATAAAGCAAAAAATAGGAGCCTGGCAATTCCATATTCTAAAGGATAAAACAGCAGAAGAAAAAAATGTTAGTCCCAAATTTATCAAATGCTTCTTCTACCTTGAAATAGAAAGTGGGTAGAATACAGTAAAATACTCAGCAGTTGATGGCTGTCTCCCTTCCCCATAATGGCGTCGGGGGCACACACTTGCTCTTCCTTGCCCAGATCTTCCAGCACCACAGCCGCTAATCGAACCCAGACTGTAAGTCATGGCTTTATCTTTTATTCCAGAGTCAAGCAGGTTCATTGCTTTTATAGGGTAATTCTGTATTACCCTTAAGCTTGCAGGCATGTTCTAAGCACATGCAAAATTTTGTAATGGTACACTGTATGCATTATCCTTAAGCTTCTAAACGTAACTCTATAAAGAAGTGAGACTTGTTTTAAGTATCTGCACAATGTAATTCTATAATATCCTTAAGCATCCCCTATGTGTGACTTACCAAAAATATAGGGTTCATATTGGTAAAGCGCAATTATGTACTATCCTTTAGTTTTCATGCAGTGATGCAACATACAAAGGTTTAGTACCTCTGCATAGCAATTACATAATACCCTGGACTTCCAGATATGGGTCTCCAGAGATCAGAAACTTGTACTTAGTATATGTGCACTGTAATTATGTATTAAGCTTAAGCTCCCAAATGTGTCTCTACAAAGTGAGAAACTTGCTTTACGTATTTATACTCAGTAATTATGCATTATCCTTAAATCCGAATGTGCCTATACAGATGTGAGACTTGCATTCAGTGTCTGCAAACTGTAATTATGTGCATTAGACACTGTAATTATGTACACAGTGCAAGGAATGACTTTATTAAAGCTGGAAAGGTGGACCACCATAACTGTTTAGTTGCTCTGCACGGCCTACGCTATGAAAGCAAGTAACCGTTTTCATATCCATCATGACAGCAGTAGACACAGTGAAACATGATGGACTAAAAATTGAAACAGGACCTGCCACCCCCTACACACACTAACTGAAATTTAAACTCACAGTAAAGTCATTCATCCTTTTTTTTTGTTGTTGCACATACACATGATGGTCCATGCACTACAAAGAAATAATACATGAGTGATGGGAATTAGCTAAGGAGTTAAAGTATCAGTGGTTGCTAGGTAATCAAAATTATGTAGCAACCACTAAAACACATAAATGTTCGGTTAAGACCTGAAGCTCATCTGTTATACCTTGCACTGTGATCACACACTATCCTTAGGCTTCTCTACATAAAATATGAATGTTAACATTTGGAATCTACATACTGCGATTGTGCAATACGTGGTTCGAACACCACTTGTGTCCATTATGTTTTTTATTTTGTACTGCATCCCCAGTAACATCCCAGCAGGGGAATGAACCAAGACTGAAAACTGCCTAAAGGATCAATCCATCTTACCTAGTGAACAAAGACTAAATAAATAAAATAAAAGCAAAGTGTAAGAAGCCAGAACAACAAGGTAGTAGTCAAGTAAACATGGAGATAGCAAGTCGTTCAACAAAAACATAACTGAAAAATAATTCTGCATGTTACGAAGGTACACATGAACAATGCTTGTAAAAAAATTGTATGAGAAACATTTTACTTACTAAGAGGTTCCAGATATCCTGTGCATCAGTGCATATTACTACAAGATATGCAATTGTCACAATTAGTCAAAGCAAATCAGTACTCCTTGCTTATGGGGAATACATATATTAACACTTATGCCTGCTGCAACACCTTTCACCACCTGTGATTGCAGTCTGTCGCTTAAATTGATTAACACTTTTAAAAGTTTGGTCCCAGGGATGTACCCTAACATTTTTACTAACATTCTACCATAAGGCAAGCTTCACATACTCGACAGTACCTACATCCCTACGAACAAGATGAATCCTTCTTGCAGGTTCATAAAACCATGTATACTTCTTAACAGTTGCAGTGTTGGAATGGAACACTGGATCAAATGCCACAAAAAAAAAAGTCATTACATTCTGACAACACTGCTACATTACTTTTACATATGTACGTGTATACAAACATGTATATCATACATACAACATAGATGTATACATATTATATAAACACACACAAAATCACGATTACGTTTATGTAGCATTACTGGAAATCTACTTTTCCTCAAGTTAAACACAGATTACTTTGATTTATCCTATCTAGGAAAAGAATGAGATTACATTTTTAATTTTTTCTATACTAAACTAAAGCTTCACCTGGCCTGTCCATGGGTTCATGTTAAAACTTCAAGCTTAGGCCAAAGCACCATGGGCAGACCTGACAGAGCTGCAGGCTCAGGGTCAAAGGTACATGGGTATGCCCTTCTTAGCTAAATTTCCATGTCTGCTTGGGTCCATACTCAAAATATCGCAACAGGGTGTGGGGGAAAACAAAGGAAGACAAAAGTAGCATTAAAGAGGCTGTTCAACCAACATTCCCCGATAAAGGGCATCTCTGTACCCACAAAGAAATCCAACATATCTGACTAGAGTATTACCTATCATGTTGTTGTCTTTCGGCTTTTCCCAGTTAGGGGTTGCCACAGCGGAACTCCAGTCCACTAATGATTGGCAGTAGATTTTGACGAATACCGAGGTGCCAGCTCGATGTTCAGCCTTCAATGAAGGCACGTCCATTTACGCATGTCTTTCGAACGCCCACCCAACCACGGGGAGGACATACAGGCTCCACACAGAAGGCACTCCCAAGCCAAGCTGAGAATCGAACGGTAGAACCTCTTGCTGTGAGGTAACAATGCTAACGCTGCACCACCGCAGAATAGAGTATTACCTATCATACTATATCTAAATATGCCATAACCATGTTTTTCTTTCTCACTTCATATTGCAATTTCTGTTCTATTATAGGTTCATACGTACATACTAGGCTTTCCACGGTAGTGTAGCAGTAGCTTTGTTGCCTCACAGCAAGAGGCTCTCCCATTCGATTCTCGGCTTGGGTTGGGAGTGCCTTCTGTGTGGAGTTTGCATGTCCTCCCTGCGGTCAAGTGGGCGTTTGAAAGACATGCGTTGAAGGTTGGGCGTCGTGCTGGCAACTTGACACCATAAAAAACAACTGCCAATCATTAGCAGACCGGAGTTCCGCTGTGGTGACCCCTAACCGGGAAAAGCCAAAAGAAACAACAATGTACATACTAGGCTAAAGACCACCAGGGCCTTTATACGACTAGTCATGCAATCTAACCCAATTCTGTCCTTATGTATCATGGGAGTTTATAAGGACAGGGGGTATATTAGTTACGGTCCGCCTCTGTCAATCACAGACAAGGAAAGCCACACTTGGGGTGAATTTCTGACTTTCCATCCACTGACAAAGGCTATGCTTAAACAGTGTTATGGATTGACTCCACTTCGTTTGGATGGAGAGCCTATTCCAGAGCATGGGGAATCCTCTAAGACATATTTCTGTCATGCCAACATGTCCTACTTATGTCGCAAGCAAAGTTTAAATCCTTGGATTTAATGGTTCTGATGCTGTTTGTTTTGCAGATGTGCAAAAGTCCAACAGAGCTAGGTCAAAAGATGCCTTGTATGCCATGCATAGATCACCTCTCAGTAACCTGTAGCAGACAGAGTATAGAGCCAGGGCTTTAAGGTGACCCATACAGGAAGCAGTGGCGTAACTACGTTAGAAGCGCCCTGAGGCAAACTTTTCCTAGGCGCCCCAACACCCCCCCCCCCCGGGAACCCAAGCCATCGAGATGACCGAAGCCAAATAAATAAAAAAATGTGAATTGTACCTCCAGTCATCTAAATAATTCCACATTAAAGAAATATGTAAGATCTGTAACTAATAAAGAGGTTGCTGCTAGCTAACAACTTACTATTTCATTGTTTCATCTACAAATAAAGTGCCTGTTCCCTTGAGATATAAATTGCCTATGTTGCATACAAAGAAATAAGCTAGCCTAGTAATATTACAACAGGGAATGGATGGCAAACTGATAACAGGTTCATTCATAGTTACTAGTAGTTACTAGGTATCTCTGCCAATGAGAACATTCTCAGGATGGCAGCATCCACCCCATTTAAAGGTACAACAGAGTATAGCATCAGCACAGCAATCCATCTACATGCTGGAGGAGTAACCGTGTCTATTTGGCTTTGTGTAATAAATGTTTTTATGTGGGGAAGACCTGTAGGTCTCTGAGGGGATATCTTTTGGAACTTGTTAGTTATATTAGGAATAAAGATGTCACCAGTGCTTTATACAGATGTGTGGCAAAGTCTAAAGATCATAGTTTTAGATTTTTATTATTGCAAAATTTGAAGAGTAGCATTAGAGGAGGTGACTTAAATAATAAGGAGGAGAAGTCTGAGAGTAAATGGATCATTACCTTATAGGCACATATGTTTCTAGACCTGAATGGTCATATCCTTTAAAACCATTGTCATTATTAATAATGTGTAATTCACCACATTTTCCTCAAAATCCACCTGTATTAAGAGGAATTAAGCAGGACAGAGCTAGAATGCGAGTCCAAATCAGGGACATCCCTGAAAATCATTGACAGTTGAGATGTATCCACTGTGGATTGCACTTAATAACTAAAGACAATAATTGCAGTTATAAATTTCTTCATCAGAAAATGCATTCTAATTCACATTTCAGTGGTATGTCAACTTTTCAGGTTAGTAGCACAAAGGGTCCCCAATTGTACATTATTACTGTATTTTCTCTGATCGTGGAGCTAAGAAGCTGTGCGAGTTAGCCCCAAAGGCGGCGCCTTTTTTTTTACAAAATTCCTAGACTTGCATACCTCTAACATGCAGAGTCGCATAAATACATAGTAATTTACTTTATAACTCGGACTGGAAGTGCTTTTGTGTTTCGGCTTTGCCAATCTTGCCAGTCAGTATCGGAAAGCGTCCAAATCTGTGCAATACTGAGAAGTGGTAGTTCGGCAAAGTTCTATTCTATCTAAATTAACTTTGTTCTGGGAATTCCATTTTGTAAAACACATTCAAGACTTTAGCGAACAGGCATTTTAAGTAAATAAGGTAACAGTGTTAAGCTTGATAAACTTACTTTTCAACCTCTTAGCACATGACATCTGGACTGCACCAAGAATAATGACGGGGTATAGGCCAAAAATGCGAACAGATTTTAGTTATTGGTCATATAAACTTGGAAAGTTGCCATTATAGCACGTTTTGCATTGGCATACATGTTCTGAAGGCTATGAAAACTGAAACTTAAAAGCCTGTCATTATTTCAATGATTTTTCTAGAAAACCACAAAAGTTAAGGAAGAGACCCAAAATATGAAGCAAAGATCCGTATGTTCTGCGAAAATCTGGACATTAGACATGTATGATAGTAAACAGCTCCTGTCTTTGAGAAATAATCAGTTCGTCCCATACATCTGCCCTTTCGTCATGCTTTAGATTTTAGAGCAAAAAATGTTTATATTTTACCTGGAGGAGGAGAGAAGATATGGGAATACATTTTGCGCTCTGCACACACATACCGTTCTGTAGAAGCTGACGTAATCACACACAGCATGCGCGTGATGACATAGGGAGTTATTTAAAAAAAAAAAAAAGAAACAAGAAATTCGAAAATTAAAGAGGTATGGCCCCTGCAAAAGCGCCCCCCTGCTGCTTGGCGCCCTGAGGCAATTGCCTCACTTCGCCTCGCGTAGTTACGCCACTGACAGGAAGATGCATTTATACTTTTATACCCCTGTTAAGGAACCTTTGTGGGCAATCCAACTGTTACATATGTCTGGTCAGAGTAAATGACAAAGGGGGAATTATACTCAATGATGGGTCTGATAGGGGCCAAATAAAAGTCGGACTATGACTTTCATGTTCCTGGATGCCATACCTTTACTTATAAGTTGGTCGACATAGAATGATTTGACTATCTAGGTCACATGTTGGTCAAAGGCCAGGGTATTGTCTACACATGTTCCCAGATCTCTGACTACTGGGACAACTCTCAGGCATGACTCATAGATGAAGTAATTAGCCTGGGTAGCCGTTTTCCCAAAAGGAGCTGTAATGCAATTCTTGGCATTGAGTTTTAGTCTGCCACTTTGGCACCTATTATTTGTCTGAGTTAGACTCTCAAGTAAGACGTTTGTGTCATGGTGGGGAATCTATGATATCTCCAACTTTGGAGTCATCTGCTAACTTGGTCAGACAAAGGCCCTTGACATTAGCCTTTACCTCCAAGAAGTAGAGGCCAAATAGAAGTGGTCCCAGCACAGAGTCCGGAGGCACCCCACTGGTGACCCATCTCTTAGTGGAGATGGTCTCAGCAATCCTGACTTCCTGGCGCCTGTGAGCCAGGTGGCTATCCAGCTAGTTATGTAGGGGATTTACTCCCAGTTTGGTGACTTCTCAACTATATCCAAATGGAGTATTGTATAGAATGACTTGGTCAGGTCCAAGTAGGTAGAATGCTGTTTTCCCCTCATCTATTACCTTTCCTTGAAAAAGGTGCAATGCTTTCACATATTGGCAAGTACCAGGTCTAGTATGTTTGAATATCTGGTGGGTGTGAGCACTATCTGGTCAAGGATTTGTGTGTTAATAAATTCCAGGAGTCATTGTGCCTGCAAGTTTGAAGCAGTGCATGTTTTGCAGACTGTAGTGGGGTAGTTAATGTCTCCCATGAACAGGGTATTTGGTTTAATGCCAAGGTGTCTTCAGTACTCCATACTAACTTGCCTTTCTCTAAACTGGCTAAAATTAGTCTTTTCTCTAAATATTAAATCACTGTAGATGTTTTTGTATTATTTTTGGGGATTATAAAATTAGTGTTCTTAAAATGTTTTGCAATACTTTGGGGTTTTTCTCTCCAGGCCTCTACTGAAAATGGGCACCTACCCAGTCAGACTTTCCTGGTAATCAAATGTCAATCAATCAATAAATAAATAAAGTAAACAGTGTACGCTTCACAAAAGACGGCCCACCAGTGAGTGGTACTTCCAATTTCTACAGATAATAGGCCTACCAGTCATCTTTGCTGTACACAAAAAATATCAGGTCGCTCACCTCTAAATTAATTTCTCTCACCACTGCACTACAATTTTCCCTTGGGTTCTACTTGCTCCTCACCTGACTCAAAAGACTGCTACTCACTCCCACATTCTGGCAAAAAAAAAAAAAAAAAAAAAAAAAAAAGAGTAGTGATGGGCACAGTGTTAGCAACTCGTCCACTGCCAGCAGAAATGCCAGTGACCAAGACATGTGCAACACCATGTCCAGTCACATTACAATTGGGAAAGCAGACAGACTGTGGCAGCCAAAGGCTCAGTTCATAAAAAAAAAAAAAAATAAGGTTATGGGGTCATGATACACCTGGCTGGGGGTTACACAACCAGAGATGTCTAAACAATTAACAGGTACCAGAATGACTGGAACAGAAGGCCTACAGATTCCTGGAGGCATTAGTATGCAAGTGGAACACAGAAGGAACACTGAGTGTTGTGAGAATTAAGCTTTGTATCAAAAATGAGAAATATGCCATCCTATGGGTGCAAGTCCTGCCATAGTTTGTCTGTATCTCAGAGTTAGTCTTCCTCAGGGTACAACTCTGTGATACCAGGGTTTCTCAGGTGATTTACCTGCACCAGACACTTCTGAACCTGCCTTTCTCACCGTATTTTAAGAAGGATATGTGACAGTACGCATGGTGTAGTACCTTTTACAGTAGCCCTATTTCAGTTCTGTTTGACCTACTCAGTACAGAACTGCATAAAGCACCGAGGACCATCCATCAGCATAAACGGTTTGATTTCTTAGTGCAAAAATCACACAAAGGTCTTTAATAACAAGAGGAATCTTTCATTAGTAGGGAAATCACCCATTCTGCATCATCAGTTTGTACCAATGTGCTCATAGAAGGAAAGAGTCAAACCCCTAAAACAATGGTTTACATTTAAAGACATCTGTAACACTCCAACAAGCAAAAAACTTAAGACATTCATAAGATTCCAAAATTCAAAACCAAAAGTAAAACTGTTTTTTCTCATGCTGTGTTAGTAAAGAAACAATATGTCACACCCCTGTCATAGACAGAAAGCTGAAAGGTACACTCACCATACTCATTTTTCACTGCTCAACTGGGTATGTACGTGTTTATTACAACGTTTATGACTCAGTTTATCTTCTGGTTGGAAGTGAGTCTTTAAAAAAGTATATGTAAACAAATATAAAAAGTACAGTTTTGTAAGTCAGTGGTTTTCAACCTTTTTACACGTGGGGACCCGTGAAAATAGGAGAATTATTTTGGGGACCGGTAAGGCAGAAATAAAAAACGTTACTTACAAGGAACCGATTAAAACAATTGCTGTTTGAGAGTTGTATGCCAACATAGTAATCTCACCAACTGAGAAAGATATAGATACATAGTGTGACCACAGAAATGGAAGTATATTAAGTGAGAGAAATGCTGATAAATCATTACCAGGATATAAAGTCTGAAACTTCAGACATTTTTATGAGGTACAGACCAAAAATATGGGGCAAAAATCTGGATATTCTGCAAATACTTGGACAGTTGAGAGGTATGCAACCTACCTACCTACTTGTTACACACTACTCTTTCTCTCTTTTGTATTTATCTGTGGGACAAAGTCTTTTCTTGGTGGAAAGGGACAGTTTCTTCACTGCAGTGGTGTTGGGAGTGCTGAAACATGTATGCACACACACACACACACACACACCCCTACCCATAGCTCTCAACCAAAAAGAGACAGATCCCAAAAGAATCAGGGACAAATCCAGAAATAATCAGTAACACTTTTCATACATGAATATGCATTTTTCTAAAGTAAAAGAAGTTAAAATTATTGTCATGAAGTGTAATTCATCACCTTTTCTCCAAATGTCACCACTTTTAGGTGGTATTAAGAGGGACAGACCTAAAACTTCAGTCAAAATCAGGGACAGTTGAGAGGTATGCACCTACCTCCCTCCCTCTTTTACACACACACACACACACACACACACACACACACACACACACACACACACACACAGCTATCTCTCACTTGTCTGTTCAAAGTCCACATTCCAAATGTCTTCTAGCATTCAAATTCTGCGTGCAAGGAAGACAAAGACAAACAGCTGGTTCAACATACGCGACAGATGTTGTGCGACTGGATGTAAAGGTGCAAAGGGCATTCTTCTTAAAGAATGCCCTTAAAAATTTAAAAGTCTCCCGTTTTCCCATTTTACGGACCAGCAGGAAACTTCTGCCACACCGACAGTTGTAAAACACTGGTGTAAGTAAAATTTGCCATAACATAGATGTCCGAATGATCACTGGTGCAGTAGCCTAAGCTATATGGGTCACATCCTACCAAGGATACAACAGATGGCCGGCTTTTGGAACTTCAGGGGACCTTCCACGTGCCTTAGTTAGCTCAGCTTAAGCTGCCTGATAACTTAAAGAAAAGTTTGGGTGCAAAGCCCTTCAGAGATTTCTTGGCAGCAGAGAGGGAGGCTGAGCCCTGAAAGGACAATGCTAGAAACAAAACAAATAAGTAAATAAATACCCAAACTCTGGTTTTAAAAAACACCAAAAAAACAAAGGGGATAAAGGGAGGGGGTGGCTACTGCAGCAGTGATCATTCAGACACCTACTGTTATGGCAAGTTTTACTCACACAACTATATTATGTTTATCATACTGATCACTGCTGCAGTAGCCTTAGCTACCGCATATGGGTAGACTATCTTAGCTAACTACATTTGGGAAGGGGAAGGAGTTGTATCCTTTCTCCCTCATTTTTAGGCTCAGGAAAGAAAACAGGGAGATGGATCTTTCGGCTTAAAGTAATCTTAGATAGCACTTTAGGCACAAAAGAAGGATTAATCCTTAACCCTTCTTGTAGAGGTCAGCTTAATCACTAAAACTGGTTTCCATGTTAAGAACCTCAAGTCAGCCAGGTGAGCGGTTCAAATAGAGCAAGTGTCAGCTTCTCTAACACAGAATTAAGATGCCAAGGAAGGGCCACCGGTTTTCTTGGAGACCTCTTCTGCAAAACCCACTTCAATGCAGTCTCATGTTAAAATGTTCTTGAAAGATAAGGATCTATGGGCAGACATGCTGAACGGCTGACAAATGAATCTTGAAAGGGGAATAGGAAAGGCCATTGGAGAGTAACTCACACAAATATTGAAGAACCGGTGAACAACTACCCCTGAATGGGTGCTGGTTAGGGTGTTGGTACCAACTAGAAAACCTTTTCCATTTTGTTAATATATGACTTTCTAGTAGCAGGCTTTCTTGCTGCCAATAACCTGCAACAATTCCAAAAACAGGTGCCTAAAAGGTTCATCCAGACAGCCAACTGAAGTTCACTGATATCAGGGTGTATGAAACACTCCTGTACTTTTGTGAGTAGATATAGTCTGTTAGGAAGCTTGTGGTAATTATCCCTGGCCACTTCCAAAAGAACGGAGAACCACGGTTACCTAAGACAGATGCGAGTCACCAGAATGATCTTGCTAGATTCCTTCTTAACCTTCAGAAGTACCCTGGATAATAGCAGAAAGGGTGGAAAAGCATACAGGAATGTGCATGTCCAAGGAAAAGAAAACCTTCAGTCGTACAGGCCTTCTTGCATGGAGTCCTGAAACAGAATTTTGCCAGTTGGTTGTTTAGAGAGGACCCAAACAGGTCTACTTAAGAACTTCCTACGGATGGATCAAATTTTAGAAACCCAGTCTAGTTACAATTTGAGAGGGTCTGCCTGGTCCTGCTCAGCTTGTCTGCACACAATGTTGCTATGAGGGAATGTAGGATGCCTGAAGAGTGAAACTATGCTGTGAGGCTCCATCCATGCTAACATGGCTAGCCTGCAGAGGGATGTACGACCTGGTTCCTCCTTGCTTACTGATGTACCACATGATATTGTCTGTAACCACTTGAAGAGGTTCCAGGGGACCAAAGACGGTTAAGACAGAGTGGAGTGACTTGATCAGGGCATGCACCTCCTTAATATTTATGTGTTTGTGTCTGTCCTTGGTGTCTCACACCTCCTGCACTTTTATCCCGCCTGAAACTGCTCCCCAAGCAAAATCCAAAGTGTCTGTGGTGACTGACTCCTTTGGGGCAGGGAGGAAGAAATGGAGACCTGGATTTAAGGAAGTCTGCTGTCTCCACCAGAAGATTTCTCTTTGGACAAATCCCATCTCTGGGATTTGAAAAGATAATGGGTGTTGATACTGGGACCAAAGAGATTTTAGATACTACTGTACCTTTCTCACGTGGAGTCTTGCCAGTGGTATCATGAGAATAATAAATACCATGAAACCCAAAATCCTGAGGTATTCACTCGGTGACCAAAGTCTGAGTGGAAAACCTTAGAAATAGATTTAAATAAAAATCTATTTAGTTCCTGTAGAAGAAAAGCTCATTGAACTGAGGTTTCTAGTTGACATCTCAGGAATACAATCCTGGGCTATATTAGCATATCAAAAGGGCAGAACAGTGAACGCCCTTACGTCGACACATATTAAACGAAATGCCTAAATCTCGAACGGCCAGAACAGAGATTTTTTTCCCAGGGAATTTGCCATTCCCTCCACTGTAGTGCGATCTCAGAGTTGGCATATTTAAGTAGGGGTGTGTGTGGGGGAGGCACAGTCACCCACATGGGGGGGTGAAGCCCCCCACTTTATTTTGTCGGTTGGTTTGGGGGGGGGTTTTGTTGTTGGCCCAGCGATTTTTTTCCCGGGGGGGATCGTTGTTCTGCCCGTTCGAGTTACTGAAATTTCATTTAATATGCGTCAACGTTAGGGCGTTCGCTGTTTTGCCCTGTCGACTTGCTAATATAGACTTTTAAATATTCTCTTGGAATCCCTGCTTATGTAAGAGATCTCTCACTCAAGAGATAGACTCCTGACCCTTTGAAAAAGACTCTACAAAGATAAGCAGGTTGTCTAAATATGGAAAAATGTGGAAATCCTGTAGTCTGCAATGACCTGTAACTGTAACTAGACACTTTGTGAGCATTCTTGATACAGTGGGTAGTCCAAAAGGTAAGGCACAGAACTGATAAGGTTGTGTGTGTCTGTGTCACGTTAAGAAACATCTGAAGTCTGAATACAAAGAGATGTGAAGATAAACATCTTAAGAAACATCTGAAGTCTGAATACAAAGAGATGTGAAGATAAATAAGTCTAGTGCTACCAGGAAATTTGAAAGAGGAAGAAGAGGCAACAGGTTGTGAAGTGACATCATTTTGAATTTGGGAACTATCACAAACAGATTTAGGAAATAAAAATCCAGAACTGGTGTCAAACAATTTTCCTTCTTTCTTTTTAGCACTAGGAACATCCTTGAATAAAAACCCTTCTCCACCTAAGAGTAGGGTAACTGGTTCTATCACCCCTTGGGGCAGCACTTGATGAAGAACTGGTGGAAACAAGAGAATCTGATCTGGATGATGAGGAAAGGAGGAATTTACTTTCTGCCATCTGTAACCTTCATAAATGACTTTCAGAACACATTTGTCTGAAACTATCTGTTGCCAAAGAGAAAAATGGAAATTCAGACTTTCTAGGGAAAAAAGGGCCAGGACAAGAGGTGTTCACAAGGTCTCTTGATAGTCATGCAGACTTGTTGGGCTGTTTTTGGTTTTGGGAAGTTAGAGACTTCTTTTTGGAACCACTTGCCATTGTTTCTTAAAAGAAGTCCGTTTACCTGTATTTTGTCGACACTTTATTCTGTTTTTTTTTTTTTTTTTTTTTTTTGTACAAATTGGATAAGGAGAAAGAAAATCCCTTGGAAATTTTGGAAATTGAGGGCTGAAAAATCTTACAGATTCCCTAAAAGAAAAAAAGAAAAGGACTGACATAATGGTTAAAGTATTTACCTAACAAGGTACAAGGTTTGATTCTTACCTTGGGAAAACTGATGAAGTTTAAAATGACCCAACAAGGGCAGCTAACCTAATTCTTACCTATGGAGCAGCTTGCCCCTTTTCATCACATTTTTTGATCTCTGCAGCAGAGGGGCCAAACACTAAATCTCTATCCAAGGGAGAATTTACATTTTCATTTTTAACATGCTCTGGCAGGTTCTGAAAATGCGGCCAAGCTTCCTCAAAACAGCACCAGTACCCATAGCCCTGGAGGAAGTATCAACACAGTCATACACACAGCAAAAAAAGGAGTAGTGAATTTTGCATTAGAAAGAACTGTTAATTAAAGCAGATTCTTCCTCACAAGAAGAAACCGGAGATAAAACATTCCTCATACTTTCACAGTTTGTCAAAACAAACATTTCACCCTGGCAATTCAAAATTCTGATAATCAAAGTTGTAGAAATATACACTTTTTCCCATGCTTATAATTTTCCCACCCTTATCAGAAAGAGTAGGACTGGAATTAACTAATTTGTTCATCATCAGTGGGATCAGCTAAAGGTATAATTGCTGGGTCAGGTTTGGGATTAGTGTGTAAAAAAGACGGATGAACTTCATACATTCTATCTGCTTTTTATGGGGTTCTGGCTGACTATCAGGAGAATTGCAGGCAATAGCACACACATCCTCTAAAGCAGAAAGAACGGGGAATCTGCACCAACTCAGCGTTTTCTAAAGGACTGAGAAACATCAGTGTTCTCCCACTGAAAACACTGGCATGTTCTAGCAATAGTCTCAGAGAAAGAAATCTCAACAGAGAGAATCAGAAAACTCAGTTTTCCTCCAAGTCTGAATAAAAAAAAAAAAAAAACGAGGAAACCCCCCTTTTTATCTGTACCTACATCTTCCTGTTCACCATCAGAATCTTGAATCTCTATAAAGAAGAATCCCTTTTTCTTTTATCAGAAACTACTTTACAAGAAGGATTAATAGCCTGAATTAAACACTGAGCCAGACTCAGCAAACGACTCCTATCCAAAGTAAATTGAGGAAGAGTAGATACATGCCTGGTTTTCTATTTCGTTTTGAGAGGGGAAATGGGGCCAACGGTGTTCCAAATGGAAGAAGCTGCTTCCCTAAGAATGGGCACAGCATTCTAACACAAAAGAGAAACCTTCCCTGCTCCATCTCCCAGAACTGACACAAGTGTCTCTTCCCTTGCCCACTGAAGGGACCCCTACCCAACAGCTACAGAAGATGTGGCTAGTCCACAGTGGGGGTGGATGATGGACCAGAGAGACCTAGGGTAGAAGAGGAGTACTCTGAGGTACTACAAATGGCCACAGCAGAGTAAGCAACCTGAAGTTGAGGCAAATTGCTAACCTGCTCTGGTGACAAAGGCTGTTTGCTTAATTTCTTTTTTTTTGTGGCTAGAAGGACCTACCATGGGATTGGTAGTCTGTTCCATGATCAAGCCAAAAATGGTACCCCATTCCCAGGGAGACTAGCAACAATTGCTGGTAAAAACTACCAGCCCACAAAAGTATGTTTTGACAAAGAAACACAGTAAAAAGCACTTAAGAAAAACAATATGCCCCACAAAAGTAAAATAAACACCATTTCTCCACAGGAAAAAAATGTTTTCAGTTACTTTATACCACTTTTTAAACTGACAGAAAATACTAGAGCTCTATTTACAAGTAAGCTACAGTCTTGAGACAGTCAATTAAAACACAGCATTCTTAGCTTTAAAATAACTTTCCTGAATATAAAAGTAATAAAACATCAACAAAACAGACCCCCCCCCCCCCAAATAGACACTTACCTGCCCAGCAAAGGAAAGCACAAGCAGGCTGACAATCCTCGAAAACCTCAGAGGAGTGTATTATTCAGCAGCAGCAGTAAAGCTCTGAAAGGCTTTGTGCACAAACTTTATTTTACTGAGCTCAGCTCAAGCTGTCTCACAGTTTGGGTGTTTTATCCTTGCCAGGATATAATCCTATAGCTAAAGCTACTGCAGCAGCAGCAATCAATAAATGCGCTAACTAGAGATTTCATCATAACACTTTACTCCCTATACCCATCACAGCCATCTTTTTTATTTTTGATGACCGATGGTTCTCAAAGCTGTAATTCAAATCTCCTACCGAAGAAGTTTTCTTGCACTTAGCATTTTTGACACTGAAGCACATCGAACTGAATACACAACTTCAAGCACCTATGTGGTGTTTGGCAAATCAGAGGTGTGCACACTTGAAATCATACACTTTTACTGAAATGAAGATTTCATTGGTCTGTAGTAAACACACAACTAGAAGGAACACTCAAGAATGAGATGCTTAGCTCCACTTCCGTCATAAAATGCATTTCATGGATAAAGATACTCGCCTCTCACTTGACCATACTGAAGTATTTCAGCATAGCACCCCAACTATCATACATTTATGAGCACTTGTAATTTAATTGCTCTTTTTAAAAGGGCTGACTGCACAGCAACAATTCTATGTTTTTAAAATTCTGAGATTAAGAAAGAATACTGAAAAATCAAACTCAGGATGGCAGTCACATAAATGCCACAAATTTCTGGTGATAGTTTTCATTTCTAAAATAAATGAATAAATAAATAAAATAAAAGGTTTCTTGAAAAGTGTGAAACTTGTTTCATCCAATACTAGAAAAATATTATTTCCTCACAAGACAATTATTTTAATACACCAACTACTTCCTCATAGCTTCCTGGACATGTTATGAGGCACTTACAGCACGACTACAATTCTGAGCTGAATGGCGAAAACAAGTTTAACTGGAATATTTATTGTACTGTGGCTTCATTCAGATGTAGAAAAGCCTGTTTTCCTACTGACAAAAGACTTTGCACTCCATTAGTATCACCACGAGAAGTATTTTGTTTTCCAAATGTACTAGATGGGTCAGTTCCCAACATCGGTTATTTCAGTTGGGGAGAGGGGCACACGGAAATGACATTGTGATGAAAACAATCCATTTTTCTTCCCTCAAGCGATGTGTATGTATACTTCAGAGAAAAATATGCACTGATTTATCAGAAGCAACTTCTGTGAAAGGCAAAGATGATTAGCAAATGACCCATCGTTTCTGCCTCTCTCTCCACTTGTATAAGCTATACTTAACCACAATACTGCCTCACACCAACTGAGCTCAGCAGTACCCATTTATTTTTCTCACACATTTCCGAATGCATCCACACTTCCTGTTTCACTATTAGTTTTGGTACGTGCAACGCTAGCAGAGCTGCAGTGACTTACAAATGATAAAAATATACTCTATCCATTGAAGCGATTCTAAATGATGCTTTTGAATAGCAGCTTACTGGCTTAAAATGTCAATATTTGTACCCCAAAGTCTTCAGACATGTCCGTGTTACATGCTTACTTTATTTTACATAGTGTTTACTAATTAGTTAAGCTCCAGTAGAGATACATTTCCTCTTAAAAATATTCCATCTCCAGTCTTCTGTTATGTACACCATGCCCTCCAAACATCAAGCACATCTTCTGCATCATCAGACACCTACCATGGTAGACATAACCCGTCACCTTAATTTTATACTATCTCAACTATTGTCACTCTTATTGCTAGTTTCCAGCACTGTATCATAGGAAGTTACTAGGCTATTGGCCTGGAGGCCCTTATAAGCCTACCAAGAGTTTAGCCCATGTTTTAACTGATCAGAACACGATGCCCCTGTGCAGCAGGGACATGGGTGGAATCCCAGTGGTATATCTTATGTTTCTCATCCAGTTATCCAGGTTGCTCTTAAAAAGGGGTAAAGAGGTACTCCGCTTGATGAGGAGAGTGAGTCTACTCCATAGATGGGGGAGTCTTTGGTACACAAATCTGTCCCGCCAACAAGTCTTGTTGATGTCACAGACCAGGTTGAGGCTGCGTGTGCGGGTTACTTGAACGGAACTTGACTTGCGGATATGCAGCAGTCCCATCAATGTGGGGTCCGTGAACGCCCTGTATGCCAGACAGAGGTCACCTCTGTTGAGTCTGTATGAAACAGAGTAGCTGGATAGGGCTTTTAGTCTATCTATGTATGGCACACGTTTGAGGCCCTGGACTCTCCTGGTGAGGAACCTCTGTGGTCTCTCCAGCTGCTGCATGTGCTTTGTGAGGTACATGCCAAAAGGGGCACTGTACTCGATAACGGGCCTTATAAGGGAAGAATGCAGGGATGTTATGACCTCCTTGTCCCTGGATGAGATACCCTTACTTATCAGTTAGTTAAAACAAAGTGCTGCTGCTTATTTATGTATCCATTTATTTTTCCCCACACATTTCTGAATGCAGCTCACCCTGGATTTCCCAGGCTATATCGATTGCTAATTCTTACAGGATTCACTTGCTGTTAAACAAGACATTGTAAAAGTAATAACCATTTGTACATTGTATCAAAACAACAATGAAACTCCAGAAGGAGACCTCATCCCAGCCCCTGTTATATTGCCTGGCAAATGCATACAGCTCACAGAGTACACAACACTATTCATACAAAATGAGGAAGTGGTTTTGAAAGAAATACTGTAAGCAAGTTTCAGTTTACTCACACCGCAGCAACAAGTGTTTTTCACCCTACGATCCTGTTTGTACGATTTACTTCTCAAGTAGTGTAGCAAAGGTTATTCAGAGAATGTCAGGGAAATTTCACAAATAGTCAAACAGGAATAACAACATTTTTTTAAACCTTAAGAATACATGCATGAATCTCGAACTTCCTTGTCATTTCGTACAAATGCATTACACTGTCATATGTGACATCACTCACTTTCTCCCTGAAGATAGACTTTAGAGCTTGAGAGCTACACTGAACCTGTGGGGTGCACTGCATGAGAGTTCATATCTAGGGTGTAGAATGGTGATGAAAGCATAGTCAGAACATAGCAATACCAAACAAAGCCAAAACAGAACAAATGACAGCCACTACATTTCAACATTCAGAGACTAGAATATGTACCACAACGAATGCAGAGTGATCCAAGGAGTTCTTCAGAAGTACGGTGAATCTAATAGCTGCCTTACAAATTATTCCTTGTTCAAAGCATTATGCTCAATACTTCTTTTTAACAATTCTGAAAAAAAATCAAGACAAGTATTTACCCGCATATGGGACAGTGAGAAAATAAAAAATAATATACTCATCCTCCAAGATGATATTATCTAGATCAGGACCATGGGGAGGCTGAAACCTGTCCCTGTACTCAATGGGTGCAAGGCATACTATGAACACCAAATAAAAACACCAAACAAGCACCATTTTGTACGCAATAACCTTCCAACTTTGCAAAGTTCCTGAGAGAACAAGCTAAACTATTAGCTTATTGCCTGTAGTGTTACAAACCAATATATATCAGTGACAACACCAACAAGCAACCTTCAATCTAAAAGACACTTAGAAGGTTTAGAAGTACACATCATGTCTTTTAAACAGTTGCGAGCAGATGGAAGACATTCCTGCACAGAAGCTATATTAATAAAGCCATTCTACTATGACAAGCAGTAATTAAACAATGTAATAAGACATTACCATGTTTTGTTTACTAGTCATTCACATGAAATGTTTTATTACGAAAAATGTACTAACATGCACCCAGCTCTGTGGCACAGAGGGATACAGCCCAGACTTGACCCAGACAACCAGAGTTCAAACAGTTACATGGGTGCTAAAAGGGGGGAAGAAGACAGGAGTGATTTGTCAATGTTAACTTGCCCACTCAGGGGGGTAATGTGATGGTTCATGTGGCTGACTGCCACAATGCACAAAGATGTTAGAAGACAAATAAAATGGTCAGGACTGGGACCAGGTATGTGGGCTTTATCCTACGTCAGTAAAAGTAACCCTCAACTCATGTAGATGGAAGTATATATGCATGAGTAAAGCATAGAACACCCTGCAGGTGAACACCCTGCAGTTTGCACCTGGGCAAGGCTAAGGCCTCATCAGAAATGCTGTCACTACTGCTGAAATGTGTGCAAAGGCACAAAACTTCCATGACTGCCTGTATAAGAACCTCACTAGCTGGCTGTCACATCTGTGCTGGGGATACCTAAAACAGGGAAAAGAATACACTCAAAACAGAAACAAACGGTCAATGATTGATAAGCATGGCGGGAAAAGAAACAACAAAAAAGTATAAATTTGCTATCTTTTTCCACATGTGAGCTCTGGGAAGGGGCACTGAAAGGCAAGCTGTTCATTACAAAGCAACTACCAGAACATCCTACTTTCACAGAATAGACTTCGCTAGAACTTCTGAAAGGAAGCGGCTTTTGCTATGCAAAGGAAACCCATGTTTTTCTAGTGTGAAAACCTGTGTGTGTGTGTGTGTGTGTGTGTGTGTGTGTGTGTGTGTGTGTGTGTGCGCACACACACGTGTACGTGCATGCGTGTGCGTTTCAGCACTCCAACACCACTGCAATGAAGAAACTGTCCATTTCCACCAAGAAAAGACTTTGTCCCACAGATAAATACAAAAGAGAGAGAGTAGTGCACTATATTTAAAAATGTACAGTGCAAACAGCTATGCTACAGGAGACGCACCTGGAAAGAACTGAACATGTGAATTTGATAAAGACAGGTTTTCAGTGTGGTTATTCAGTGGAATACCTGGGACAAAGGAAAAGACGAGTACTTATAGTAATTGCAAGAGGAGCTCCAATAGTAATAGAAATGGGAAAAAAAAAGATAATAATGGTGGATCTGTAGTACTAAGGGGCTACTGGCAAGGGAGGAGGATTACACTGGCTTGTATTTATATACCACCTAAAACTGCCACAATGGAGCTTAAGAAAATTCTGGAAGAAATAATAATCTTTAGCAAAGAATATTGCTTAAAGGTACGGACTGGAATTTGGTTTGGAACAGCAAAGATGCTCCTGGGGGGCCTAAAAGGGAAAATATAACAAAGGAAGGTAGATTTTTGAAGACATTTATGAAAATGTCTGGCATGGAAGATGTGAATTCAGTACTAGGAATTCAAAGTGAATTTACACATTATTCTCCAAGGTACAAAAACTGGGCTAGGCTAGATAGAATTTATATTTCACAGGAACATGTGCATTTGACTGAAGGTCTTGAAACACACCCAATAACTAAAATAAAAACACGGTAATGAAATAAAAATGAGACAGGTCTACATCAGTTCACCAGAGTCTAATTACAGCGAATGGCTGTTCATCGAACCGAAATCGCCGAACAGATGTTCATAGAACGTTCACATTAGCAAACATTCTTCCCAAGAAAGGAAATGACTTGCTCAACAGACCACCCAACCAACCAACACACACACACACGCACACACATGCACATACATCAAACCCACCAAAGTGGGGAGCTATGCCCCCATAACCCCCTACTTATATATACAAACTCCGACAGCACACTACAGTGGGGAAAAAGGCAAATTGCTGCATGTTAGCCAAGTCATTTCCTTCCCTGGGAAAAACATTTGCCAATATGAATATTCGATGAATGGCCATTCACTGTAACTGTGGTTGCCAACCGTCCTGTTGTCAGCGGGACACTCACAGGTTGAGCTGCCTCATCCCGTTGCCCACTGTGGAAAGCAGTGGGACTTGAAAAGTCCCGCTTTTCAATCCTACTGAATTGCTGTGGAAAAGCCGCAATTACTTCCGGCTTTTCCACGGCAATTCAGTTACGTCACCAACCTGGACCTGCAGGCAAAGCTGCTGCCTGCTAGGTCCGGGTGCTGTAATTCGTGCAGCAATTGGCTACAACTCATGAAAGGGGTGGGGATTGGGGCAGGAAGAGCCCTGCAAAGATCACGGCTGTAGGAGCGCTTTGTTTTATGTGCTTCTACAGCCGCTAAAAAAAAAAAAAGATTTTTTTCTAATGAGTCAGCCAGTCAGCCATCCATCCAGCCAGCCAGCCAGCCATTCTTCCAACCAGCCAGCCAGCCATCCAGCTAGCCATCCATTCATTTAACCAGCCAGCCATCCATTCATTCATTCAACCAGCCAGCCAGCCATTCTTCCAACCAGCCAGCCAGCCATTCTTCCAACCAGCCAGCCAGCCATTCTTCCAACCAGCCAGCCAGCCATCCATTCATGCAGCCAGCCAGTCAGCCATGCATCCCTCCATCCATTCTTCCAGCCAGCCAGCCATCCATTCATTCAACCAGCCAGCCATCCATTCAACCAGCCAGCCATCCATTCAACCAGCCAGCCATCCATTCATGCAGCCAGCCATCCATTCATGCAGCCAGCCATCCATTCATGCAGCCAGCCATCTATTCATGCAGCCAGCCAGCCAGCCATCCATTCATTCATGCATCTATCCATCCATTCAGCCATCCATCCATCCATCCATCCAGCTATTCCCACCAAGCAGCTTGCCACTCCAGCAGCCAGCCAGCCAGTCAGCTAGCCACTCCAGCAGCCAGCTAGCTAGCCACTCCAGCAGCCATCCGTCGCACCCGTAACAGCATCTCCTTCACCGGTCCTGTGGTGATGTCATGGTGGAGGGCGTGGCCAGTGTCATATTGGCCACACACCCATGTCCCACTTTGGCCCGCTGAAAAGGTGGCAAACCCTAACTGTAACTGAACTTTGATGAACTGATATAACCCAAATGAGACACTGGTGCTTTCCCACCTATATGTTGAAAAAAGAGGAATTCAAGGAATGGGTTTTGGAAATTATTCAGGAGCTACTAGAGAAGATGGACATTTCTTCTGAAAATGTAGCTAGCGAGTGTGATACAATTAAAGTGGAGTTTAAAACTAGGGTGAAATAAGGGAAAGGGAGATATGGTTAAGAAGTAACAAGAATTATTTAGAGGGACTGACAAATGTTTGAAGTATTGCAAAATAGGGGGAATCCCACAGAACAAGAGGAGCAACTGCAGAATGCTAAAACAGAAAATAAGGGATTACCTTGATATGCATGAGCTTACAAAGATTGCAGTCAAGCAACTGTTTTTAATAATAACTAGAGCACAGGAAGTTTTAGTTCAATGACTTAGGCAACAAAAAGTACAAAAGGGCTGTCAGCAAGCTTAGAGCGCCTATAACAAGGAAAATAACAAGACATCCTGTAGGAGGACAAGAAATAGCTCAGAAATTTTATGTAAGTCTGTAAAAAGCAGAGAAAATTGGAAAATTGGAAATCAAGAAAAGGTACAAATGGAAATGTTTATGGAAGAATTAAATATATGAAGGACAGAGGTAGATGAGGCTCAATTACTAACAGTTAGGATAGTAAGAGATGATATAAAATGGTAATGTATAACCAATCTACAGGAAAGTCCCCAGGATTAGATGGTATTCCAGTGGAAGTTTGGAAGCTAGGAGGGAACAAACTGATAAAGATCTGGAAGGTTTTGTTTAATGGTATTTTAAGAGGAGGAGAAGTACCAACATCATGGAAGAAAGTGGTAGCTGTTATACTTAGAGAGTAAAGCTCCATCAGATCCAGGTCCATTTCAATACCAAACCATGATTATAAAGTTTTTATGTCTATAATGGCTAAAAAAAAAATGGCAAAAGTGATGCCAAAATTGCTAGATATGGATCAATGTGGTTTTGTGGTGGGGATTGCAAACATTTGATAACATTAACTTCCGTTAATGATCCAGAGGGAAGCAAAATGTAAGAAAAAAAAATACCATGGTTGTTGGTGGGTCTTGATGTACAGAAATCATTTGACAAAGTAAGCCGGGACTACATGAGCAGAGCAATGGAAGAAGTTGCTTTCCCTGATAAAATTAAAAGGTTGATTAGGAATATATATGAAGGCTTGGAGGTGAAGATTAAAGTAAGCGGGGTCCTCTCTGATAATTTCTGCTCGAGTAGAGGAACTAAGGCAGGGGTGTCCTCTTTCCCCTTTATTGTTTACATTATATTTAGAGCCTTTGGCAAAGAAAATAAGGGACTCAGAAATTCAAGGACATAATCGGTACAGTAGACAAGAAAAGCTGGCTCTAGTTGCAGATGATAATATTTTATACCTGACAAAACTGCATCTATATGATAACATCAACAGCTTAGGCTGTCGAATCCAAAATCGACACCTAAGCGTCGATAGCTAAAAGCAGAGAATGGCCAAATCATTCATTCTTTCCTAGGGAAAGAGTTCACTTGGCCGTCCACAAACAAACTAAACAAACCCAAACACAGTGGGTGACTTCGCCCCCCACAACCCCCCCCCCCCAACTAAATATACCAACTCCAAGACCGCTCTACATTGGGGAAAGGGCAAATCCCCAAGACCGGCCACGCAAATTCTTTCCGGAGGAAAGAATTTGATGATGTGGCCGTTCGCTATTTTAAGCGTTCAATGCTTAGGTGTAGAAGAATACGCATTCGATAACCTAAGCTGTCGACAAATCAATAAGGAACCACAAAACCAGAGAGAGAGAGACATTACAGTGCTGTGGAACATTTTAAGACCATTTCAAATCTTATCGTGATACACACTTGATAAAGCTAAAACAAAGGCAATAGCGGTGAATTATGTACCTACACACAAATTGGTGTAGCAATATAGTATAGTTGTGTACACTTACCATAAATGTAGATGTTCGAGTGTATTCACTGTTGCAGCCATTACATTTGGGTAATCTGCTGGCAGGTTGCCCTCAGTCGGCCTGAATTCCAAAGTCTTGGGTCCTGCGTCAGTTGCTGTCTCCTCTTCCATGACGTCAGGTCGTCAGGGGTATAAAACAAGCAGCCAACGCCATTTTCTTTAGGTTTTTCTTGCCCCAGATGTCAGGTGCACCCCAAATGGGTAGCTAAAATATATATATAAACTATATATACATGCAATAATACAAACTTTACCTTCATCTACAAGCAAATACACGACAAAGGTTGTAGAAGATAGTGAAGGAAAGAGAAACTCCAGAATAAAAAGGGGGATGGCGGGTGTGTAACCTCGACTGAAACAGTGAATACACTCGAACATCTACATTTATGGTAAGTGTACACAGCTGTACTATGTTCTTCATGCTTCACTGTTGCAGTCATTACATTTGGGTAGAATCCCAAAGCTATGGATGAGAGGCTGGAGCTAAACTGCATTAGGGGTGGCTAGAAGGCCCTGCAGAACTGCAGTGGCAAAGCCTGCCCTGGACTTAAGAGTAAAGAGGCAAATGATAATGCTTTGTAAAAATAACAGAACTCCAAGTAGCAGCCTCTAGAATGTCTTTGGTTGGTACTCCTCTGAGAAAAGCTGCTGATGTAGCTGCAGCCTTGGTGGAATGAGACCTGATGCCCTTGGGCACTGGTTTGCCATGGTGTAAGTAGCAGAAACAAATGCAGTGGCTTATCCACTTTGAAATAGTCTGCTTTGAAATAGCCTTTCCCTCTGATCCTGCAGCAAATGTCACTAGTAACTGCTCAGTTTTTCTTAGAGCTTTAGTCCTGCTCAAGTAGAACCTTAGTTGTCTGTGTACGTCCAAAGAATGCAGAATCCGCTCCCCCTTGTTCTGCGGATTCCGATAAAAAGTTGGCAGATGAATACTTTGGTTAAGAGCCACACTAGAAACCACCTTAGGCATAAATGAAGGATTGGTCCTGAGGGACACCCTGTCTGGATAAAATATGATAAAAGGCTCCACAGCCATGAGGGCCTGTAGCTCTGAAACCCTTCTTGCTGAAGTAATTGCCAGGAGCAGAGCTGTTTTCCATGATAAGAACTTTAGATATGCAGTAGCAGCTGGTTCAAATGGAGGCAGGGTGAGCTTTTCCAACACATAATTGAGGTCCAATGTAGGAATTGGTGATCTCCTGGGAGGCCTTAAATTTTAGGCCCCTCTAAGATACTGCTTTATTTAAGGATGAGAAAAGATTGGTGGCTCTGTGTTGTAAGGAGACGAGATGGCAGAGGCATGGATTTTTATTGATGAAAAAGATAAGCCTTTGTCAAGCATCTCAGTCAATTATTGTAAAATCTGAGGAATATTTGGCTCTGCTGTGTCAGTTCCTTTTGCTTGGTTCCAAGCACAGAATCTCTTCCATTTATCAGCATAAGATTTTCTAGTACTAGGCCTACTGGCTTCCAAAATGACATCCATCACAGCTTTACTGAGAGGTGTTGTTTGAATAACTACATGATCATCCATGCTGCCAGGTTCAGTGTTTGGAGCGGATTGTGCAGGATCTGACTGTTTTGCTGGGACAATAAGTGAGGTATTTGAGGCAAGTACCAAGTTGGGAATTGAGACATGTTCCTTAGGATTAGGTACCAGTATTGGTGGGGCCAGTCTGGGGCAATTAGTATCATCTTTGGTTTCTCTTGTCTGACTTTTAGTAGGACCTTGGGAAGAAAAGGCAGAGGAAAAAAGGCATAAACTGATAGTTTTTTCCAACTGAAGGATAGGCGTCCTTGTACAGAATTTTTCCAGTTGAGAATTCCAAGGAGAGGCAAATAGGTCTATGTCCGGGCTCCCTCATTTCTTTGTTATCATGCTGAAGACTCCACTCATGAGGGTCCATAATGTTTCTGCTTAAATCATCTGCCAGAGTATTTTGCTTTCCTGGCAGGAACTGAGCTTGAAGATGTACTTGGTAAGTCAAGGCTGTGTCCCACAGTGCCATGGCTAGTCTGCAAAGGGGGTATGAGTGCATGCCCCCCTGCTTGTTTATATACCACATAATCGTGGTGTTGTCTGTCTTTATCAGTAGTTGTCCTGGATGAAGTAAGTCCTTAAAAGCTGTCAGGGCATTTTGAACAACTAACATCTCTTTTTGGTTGATATGCAAATGCATTTGTTTTGGGGTCCATATGCCCTGAATGCATCTTCCTGCCAGGTGGGCCCCCCATGCATAATCTGATGCGTCCGTTAAGGTTTGGCTGGCAGGGGGTAGAGTGAAAGCCCGTCCCATGTTTTGGTGACATGTCATTGTCCACCATAGAAACTCCTGTTGTAGGCAGGGAATGAGAGGAATCATTGTTTCCAGACTGTGACAATGTTGACTCCATAAACTTTTTAGGTACCACTGTAGTTTCCTCATATGCAGTCTTGCATATGGAATCAGAAGAATGCAGGATGCCATGAACCCCAAAGCCTGCACAGTTTGTCTTGCAGATAACTGGATTTTTGTTGCCATCAGTTTGAAGTAAGTAGTCAGTTGTCTTTGTTTGTCTGGCGTGAGGAAAGCCATCTGGACAGTTGTATTCAAGCTTGCACCCAGGAATGTTATCTTTTGAGAAGGTACCAGTTGTGATTTATTTTTGTTTATTGTGTACCCTAGGCATGTTAGAAGCCTTTTCACAAATGCCAGATGCTGAAGACGAATGTCCTTGTTCTCTGCTTGAATGAGACAGTCATCCAAGTAAGGATATATTTGTATACTTCTTTGTCTGCAAAATGCAATTACTTGTGCCAGGCACTTTGTAAAGACCCTGGGCGCAGTAGATACGCCAAAGGGCAGTGCAGAGAATTGGTAATGCATAAAGCCAGCCTTGAAACGGAGGTACCTTCGGCACGATTCAGTTATTGGGATATGCAGGTATGCCTCTTTTAGGTTTAATGTCACCAGCCAAGCGTTCTTGCCCAGCATGGGCAGAAGCTGCTGCAAAGTTAGCATTTTGAATTTTGGAATGTCCAGGTATGTGTTCAAAATTGATAAATCCAGTATTGGGCGCCAGGCCTGGTCTTTTCTGGGTACCAAGAACAGTCTTGAATAAAAACCTTGTCCTTTTTCCTGTTTTGGTACTGACTGAATAGCCCCCATATCCATGAGGGACGTAACCTGTTTCTGTGCCTCTGCCCATTGATTTTTTGGCAGATCTGGCCAAGCATCTGCAATTGGCAGAGTGTGGAAGTGGAATCTGTATCCCTGAGATACTATGTTTAACACCCACTTATCCTGGGTTATTAACTGCCAATTTTGAGCATAAAGTGCTAATTTTCCCCCTAAGGGTGCTGCCAAAAGATAAGTGCTTGGTGATAGCAGAGGGAAGTCATTGAGACTGTTTACTGTAGGGGTTGCGCTTTATTTCCGCCAGATTTGGAGGTAGAAGCACCCCATTGCTTTGACCTGTAAGAATCCTGTGACAGGTATCTAGAGCCTTTAGGGCACCTGGATTTGCCCCGTTGAGCTCTATCAGACACAGGAAAGGGCCAATTTTTTGTAGGGCAATGTCTACTGAATCTTGGTGGCTGCACTTATAAGAAGTCTTTTACAGTTTGCATAGACTTAGCTTTGTCTTCCATTTTCTTTAAAACTTCTTCTGCCTTAATACCAAACTGAGTATCATGCTGTAAAGGTGCATCCAGCAATTTAGCTTTAACATGATCAGGCAAATTTTGATCTTTTAGCCAGGCATGCCTCCTAATCACAGATCCAGTAACTGCAGCCCTACAGGAGACCTCTAAGGAATCAAAACCACATTGCAAAGTATGCTTTCCAACTTGTTCCGCTGCATGCAATAATTCCTGCAATTCTTTACTTTCTGCACATTCAGAAATCAACATCATTTTCTGTTTCAGTAATCCCATAACATTTTCTTGATACTTGAGCATATGAAACTGGCAGTTTAAGGCCTTAATTGCCAAGGTCGCAGATGTATAAACCTTCTTTCCCCATCTATCCAGTGCCCTTGAATCTCTGTCAGAGGGGGTAGAATTATTTGCCTTAACACCTTTTGGACCCTGTGAAATAGTTTAGGGTCAGCAGTAGGGTTTCTCAATAAAAATTTGTGTGAATCAGGAAGCCTGTAATTTCTGTCTGGCTTGCTAGGAGGCGGAGGTAAGGAGTCTGGAGTCAAGGTTGACTCCAAAAACATATCATCCACAGTGTCTAAAACAGGAGATATGGCTAAAGGCCTATGCTGAGGGAGAAGGAAATCCCTGAGCCTCTTTTTTGATTCTGAGAAATCTTGACTCTCCCAGTGTAAATGCTCCCTCAAAGTACGCAAGGTTTCTCCAAAGGAATAATCTTCAGGAGGAGATGCAGATGGGATGGATTCCTCTGCATCAGAATCCTCATAGGGTGGTATAGATAATTCCTGATCAGAAGAGGAATCAGAAGAAATAGAAACCTGATCTGAAGATTCATAATCAGTGTCTTGCCTAGGTCACTTATCAGGAGGGGGTTGGGAACCCCTGATCAAGATAATTAGGTCTTCAGCCATTTTGATCATCTGTTTTTTGAGCAGACAGGCCTGTGCACATGGCGCATGCATCATTTTTTAGCTTTAGAAGTTGCTTTTGTCTTTGATTATGGCGTCGGTTTTATATAAAAATGTTGCGGCCTGAATACACCCTCAAAAGCCCGTGCCTGCTCAGCGGCTCCGGACCCATCCGAGGGAGAGACATCCGCGGGTACAATACTTTGAGAATCTCGTGGCTTGCCGGACTCCACATGGGTCTCGGTAGGGGCCTGCGACTCGAAAGTAGCGGGTATCAGGGGCTGCGAAAGTGCCTCACTGACTACCGGCGAATTGGCGACTGGCTTCGGAGAAGCTTCATCTTCGGTTTTGGACCTCGACGGTCTGTCTCTGTCCTTTTCTTTGCGTTTTTTGTGTACTCCGCTAGTCGGATTGCTATCAGACGACATTTCAGGATAGTTAAATCTGTTTCCAAAATATTTTGAGGCAAAGACATACTGACACTTAATAGTGCATTCATTAAATCTAGCACAAAACCGACAGCTAGGCATGTGATGATCAGGGCCTAGGAAAGTAATACAGTAGAAATGGAAATCCTTATGAGGTATTTGCTTCCCACAAGTAATGCAATTATTACCTTTTTCTGACATTGGTATGGAGCAAGAAAAAAAAAGTTTCCCAATGGGGTACTTAGCTTTAGTGAAGACTTCGGTTCTGAAACTCGAATTCGAAAATTTCAGAAGTCGGACGACTGGCACTTGCGAACTGCTTCTGCTTCGGGCACCACGCGGCAAGAAAGACTAAAGAAAATGGCGTTGGGTGCTTGTTTTATACCCCTGATGACCTGACGTCATGGAAGAGGGGACAGAAACCGATGCAGGACCCAAGACTTTGGAATTCAGGCCGACTGAGGGCAACCTGCCAGCAAATTACCCAAATGCAATGACTGCAACAGTGAAACACGAAGAACATCCATATTTATGGGGACATGATAAAATGAAGTATTTAGGAGTATGGATTAAAAATGACTCCATTGTGGTAGCTAAGGATATCCTTGAGGAGACTAAACGGAAGACAATACAAAAACGGAGAAACTGGAAGCTTTGTTATACTGATACGGATAGTAAGATACAAACAGTTACAATGTTTTCAGTCCCTTTTTTTATACACACGTCAACAACCAGAGAAGTTGTAGACAGCAATTAAAACAGAGCTGAAGCATTTTATCTGGAAGGGGAAGATGGCACGGTCAAGTGGAATAAACTGATTCTTCCAACAGAACAAGGCTGACTAGGATTACCGATTTGAAGGGGTATTTTAGGGCAATACAGTTCAGGCCATTAAACAAAGCACAAGCAGAAAACTGTAATTCAAAGTGGAAAAGAATAATGATGATACAGGGGAGAAGCTCAAGAAACATGGAGAAACTGGGACTTTGGATGCAGACCCTTAAGGAGAATGATAATAATCACACAAAATATTATATTCACAAAGTAGGAGAAAGTATTTTAACAACTAAGCCAGCAAGTGATTCTGTGGATAGGGATACAAGATTATAGGCAAGACGGGGCTAGAATTTATTGGAGAAAACTGGCAAAGGGTCCAAGTTAGTGGTTGCAAATAACTATAAAGGGAAAGGTAACAGAACTGGAAGACACCAAGATTTTATTTGGACTGCAGGTAACAGATTACCTTCCCTACCAAGGATTGATATAGAAGTACAGGCAAAGAGAAAGAAATAGGGGGGCTGTTAAATGAAAGACCAACACTGGTAGAGTTCTTAATAGAATCTAGAACAGACCCGAGGTTAAAAAATAAACAACTAGTAGAGCATATAAAATACTGCATGAGAACTATAAGAATCAGAGGAGCTTAGCTATATATATATATATATATATATATATATATATATATATATATATATATATATATATATCCCAAATATGCAACAAAATCTAGAAGATTTAGGATTTTTGCTTGGAAGTGTTTACATAGATATTTTTATAACCCAAGTACACTCCAAAGAATTTTTCCTCAAAGAGACAGCAAATGTTGGAGGTTTGATGGGGAAAAAAGGTAACTGGGAACATATTTTATAGGAGTGTAATGAGTTGGCAGACTTTAAAGATTCCCTGCAGACTGCTTTGTCGGAGATACTGTGCGACCAAACTGGTGTAACTAAGGAGATGATCATTTTGAGCTAAGATACAAAATCGGAACTGCCTATATATGGCAAGGCTTTGCTGAGTTTAATTATGTTGGCTGCCAAAAAAGCAATTATGGATATCAAAGTTTAAGCCAACTTTAACAGAAGTAGTAAATACAGTAACAAACAAAACAACTGGAACTGGGATCTTTAGAAAAGGGAAGGAGCAAACTGAAGAGAAAAAAAATCGTAATTGCGGGAACATATATATATATATATATATATATATATATATGGGAGGAACAAGGATTAAAAGAAGTCAGGATTTAAACGAGCTATGTAATGCTTAATTGATAACTGGATATATTACAAGTGATGTACAATGTTTGCAACTACAGTTGTCTCAACAGTGTCTGTGATGCATAATGTTTACAACTAAAATTTTGTTAATGTGGTTTGTTTTTCATTTATACAAATGGAACATTGGCTACTTCATATGTAATAATTTAATAAATATTTTTAAAAACAAAAATCAAGATAAAGACTTTGGAGGTGACAAAATTAAATTGGTCTATAATCCCCTGTAGAAAGAGTATGTTAAGGTGAGCTCTACCTCATATAAAAACTTAAATTTGAATAAATATGTGATTTTTATTTTCTTTGGCAAACGCAGCTTTGTTTGGTTCTGTTCAGCAAAAAAGCATGTGCTAAGATATCTTTTGGAGTATCCACATATACATACTTATACACACACACACACAGACAGTACAGAATACATGTGTATACGAGTGTATTCATTTATTGACATTTGTTTACTGGGCAAGTCCAGCTGGGTAAATTACCTATGTTCAGTGGAGGCCTAGGGAAAAAAGGTTCACAAAAATTAACAGCAACGGAAAAGAATGAAAATAAAAGTTATGTACGTACTGTAACCTGTGTTGTCCATATTCATTCTTCCTCAACTGTTGGTTCGGATCCAACCCTCAGACCCAACTTGGCCGTTACTAAAGCTCATGGCCACCAAAAATTCTCGAGCTCCTCCCTTACCCAGAAACGCACCAACCCCTAAAATACCTCAGATCCTGCTTGCTGTGTCACAAAGTAGAAAGAAAGAAAGAATCACTACAACTTTCCTGACGGAAAGATCATACCTGCAGCTCAATATTAAGGACAGTGGTGTTCCTACAGTCTCTTGTTCTTCCAGAAGTTAAAAAGGAAAAAAGGTTTGGGGTTGGTGGGCATCAGGTTGAGGAATAATGAAAATGGACAACACAGATGGAACATTATGGTAAATACATAACTTTATCTGAGGTTACCAATATTAATTTTATCCTCAACTGTTGGGACAGAGTCCCCAGCTACCTAAAATCCCAGCTGGACTCTACAGAAGGATATTCTTGAGCACGGCCGAGCCGAAAGCTGCTCTTCTCCTCGAGACCAGATCTAGTTTGTTACGAGTGATAAAGGTATGAGGACTGGACCAAGTTGCGGCCGCAAATATGTCATCCATAGACTCTCTAGAGAGAAATACTGAAGTAGTAGCCATGGACCTAGTTGAATGGGCTCTTAAAGGTGTTGGTAAGGACAGACCTAATTCACTGTAGATAAATGACATGCAATCCATCAGCCATCTGGCTAAAGTTACCTTTGCAACTGATTTGCCCAATTTAGAATCTGCAAAGGATACAAATAATTGGTCTTTTTAATTTCTTTGGTCCTACGTATGTAAAAATGTAACTGTCTGTGAACATCCAATAAATGCAACGTATCATCACCTTTGTTTGTAAATTTAGGAAAGAAGACTGGCAAATTAATGGATTGATTGATAGTGGATTTTGACACCACATTAGAAAGGAAAGATGCATTACTACGTAATGTGACTCTATCCTTATGAAAGATCAAGTTGGGAGGTTTGGAGGACAGTGCCTGAAGTTCTGAAATTCTTCTAAAAGAGGTAATGACCACTTGAAAGGTAGTCTTGTGAACGTAAGCTCATATTTTGCTGCTGGTTCAAAGGGAGAATGAGTCAAGCCTTGCAGTACCAAGGTCAAATCCCACAGTGGAGTAGGGTCTTTATACTGGGGTCTCAGGAGTGTGCTTCTCAAAAAAGCTTAAAGTTTAGACGAAGCTACAGAAGAATTCTCAAAACCAATATGAAAATTAGAGATTGCTGCTAACTGAACTTTACTCGTTGAGGAGCTAGCTCTCTCATTAAAAATCGTAGCCAAAAATTCAAGTACATATTGTACAGGAGCCGACAAGGGGTCAATGCGTTTTTGTTGTGCCCAGGAAACAAACCTTTTCCATTTACTTCTATACAGTTTTCTTGTAGAAGCCTTATGTGAAGATAAAAGTATATGACGGACGAAGGAAGAGAGTATCGGTTGTCTGGCTATTAACAGAATTGGAGAAACCATGCTGTTAGCTTGAGGTTTGAGATGTCTGGGTGAATCATGCCTGTTGGGTGAAACAGGAAGTCTGGAATTGGATCAAGAATCCAAGGCGAGTAAAGGAGAAGAGGCCAAAGAAAGGGGAACTAAATCTGTCAAAGCCAGTAAGATGCAATGAGGATGACTTTGCACTTCAACCAAGCAGCTTTCTTTAGGAATTTGGGAATTAGGGGAGTTGGAAGGTAGACACAGAGAAGACCGGAGGGCCAATCATGGAGTAGAGCGCCCCTCAGATATTTCCCCGGTGAAGAGATCAGGGCAAAGCTGCTGCTGCACATGTCATTTAGGGAAGATACAAAAGCATCACAGGAACGCTGGCACAAATGACAGAAAATCATATCTGTCACTTTCTTGTTCACTGACCATTTGTGAATTATAAGAATGGACCTGCTCAATTTCTCTATCACATTGGACTTCCCCGGAATGGGTGTTGCTATCAGAAAGCAGTTTGATGAGATTACCCACTGCCACACTCTTGAGTGCTTCTTGACATAAGGGGTAATAACATATTGTCTGTCTGAAATTGCAATCGTCCCTAAAGGAAGAGCATCTTGGAAGGGGCACAATGCTAAGAGCACTGCTCTCATCTCTACAGCACTGATATGCAAATTGGTCTCTTCGGAGGATCAAGTGCTTTGGACTGTTTTTTTCCTGGAAGTGCCCCCCACCCAATCTAGGAAGTGTCCATGGTCATTATGGCCTTGGGTTGTGGGAGAATGAAAGGATGACCTTGTAGAAGAACCCGATCTGACCAAATCCACCACCAAAGGTATTTCTTGCATGCGGGTTGTGGGAGAATGAAAGGATGACCTTGTAGAAGAACCCGATCTGACCAAATCCACCACCAAAGGTATTTCTTGCATGCCTGAGTGATTGCTATTTGTGCTGCATGCGCTGGGAAAGAATCAACCACTGTGTTGCTAACATCCACTGGAGAATTCTCGTATGAAATCTTCCTAGACAGACCAATATGATGGCAGCTGACATTGACCCCAAGGCTTGGAGAATTAAGCAGGCTGAAATTTTTGTATTGCAAATTATTTTCTTGACTTGGAATTCTGATAGTCTGCACTCTAGACAGAGGAAGAGAAGCTGTCACTGATGTCATGCTGAAAACTGTTCCTATGAATTCTAAGGTTTGAGTTGGTTGTAACTGAGACTTCTTGTATATGCTTATCCCCAGATGAGCACAAGTCTGGATCACCTGATCTCTTAATAGTAGATGCCTAGACAGGAAGGTAATAAGCCAGTCGTCTAGATATGGAAACACTTGGAATCCCTGCAATTTCAAATGAGCCACTACTAATGCCACACATTTAGTGAACACCCTGGGGGCTGTGGTGAGGCCAAAGGGCAGAATTCTGAACTGACAGTGACTGGCTCCCAGTCGGAAGCACAAATACCTTCTGGATGGTCTGTTCATTTTTATGTGATAGTACGCATCCCGAAGGTCTGTAGAGCACATCCAGTCATCTTTGCCCAGAAAGGCTAGAATAGACTTAACTATGACCATCAGAAACTTTGCATGTTGAACTTATTTGTTCAAGTTGCTGAGATCCACAACTGGTCTCCAGTCCCCCATTTTCTTTGGCACTAAAAAGAGTAAGTTCTGGATTCTGTCTGGTCTGGTCTGGTGGGACTTCTTGGATGTCTTTTTTTTTTTCTAGTAGCTTTTGTATTTCTATTGATGCTTCTTTCCTCTGACTGGGTGGAACATCGGGAATTTTGCATACAGTTGGAAGTGGTAGGGAAAAGGGAATTATACAGCCTCTGGAAATAATCCTCTGCACCCAAGTATCTCTTGTTAAATCTAGCCAGGCTCTCTGGTGCAGGGAAAGTCAACCCCCGATTATCTCCAGAGGGGGACAATCAAGCTTCCTTTCAGGAGCGCTGATAGGGTCAGTCAGAGAAAGAATCTCTGGACCCCTGGTTTTTCGGGCCTCCTCTTCCATGTGGGCATATTCATCCATTTGAATTCCCCCTCTGGCTCTAGGTGAACTATTTCCACATGTGTCCTGGAAAGGGCCCTGGACTTTCTGAATCACATTTTTCAACCACCTTGTTGATTCCTAGAAAAGGATCTTTGAAAGGGCAAAACACGAACGCTCACTGCACAGAGGGTCTTTCCATCCTTCTCAGACCTGAAGAATGTGTCGTTCACTTTTGGGTCAAACAATTAACTGTAGTCAAAGGCAGACTTGACAAATGAGGACTTGAAAGACTCTGCAAAATCACATAAGTGCATCCAGGCATGCCTACTAATGGATATGCCTGAACATGCTACCCTTGACGCACCTTTGGCTGCATATGAGATAAGCCTCATGGACGAATTTGAAAAGGATTAGAGGATAGCCAACTGGGAGGTGAAAGAAGATTGAAACTCAACAGTCATGGTCCCTGAAAGGGATTTTGAAAATTCCTGGATTACGTTCCTTTGGAGTTTGGTAAAATGTGCCAAATAGTTCAGCGACCTAAGGGCAAAGGTCACTGATGCATATACATGCTTCCCAAACTTGTCTATCACCCTAGACTCCCTGTTAGGGGTTGGACAAAGGAACTTTGGTTCATAGGTGTTTACTAGGCTAACGACCACAAGGGCCTTTTTAAGCCTAGCCATGCATCCCAAATCTCAGACAAGTTCTGATATGCTTGATAAGTGTAAGCATGGGCCTATGGGAGATGAACCATTTACAGGTTACCTGTGTTCATTAGAGACATAGGTGCCAAATCAGGGATGAATTTCCGGTTTCCCATCCAATTGTCCAAGTTGTACTTGAATTGGGTAAGGGAGGAACTCTGCTTCACAAGGAAGAAGGAAGAACAGGAAAGAAAGAAGGCAAGCATAGTAATCACATTATATATTATAACTCATATTACGAAATTGTTAAATAAACTAATCTTATAAGGATATGTCCCACAAACCACAATGTAGCAATAACTAGGTTATAACGTCTCCAGTTCTCTGGAATTGTTTTCTAGCTGCTAATACTATCGTTTGCCTAAAAACAGTTAACTGCTCTAGCCCCACTTACCACCTCCACCTTTATACCCTGACAAATATTTTCTACAGATGCTTCATTACTCTGTTGAGCTGCATCAGCACTCGCCTCCGCAGAGTCCTGCAGATGGCTACCAAGCACCCCCTCACACACTCTCATATAAAGTTCACATCTTCTTATGAGACCATAAACAATGTAATCCCTTGTGAAAAAAAACTGAAAATAGTGGAGCACAGCATTTTGAGCTTGAGCTTTCTTAACATCTGTGCAATTATAACAAAAATTAGCTATTTTAAATGGGTTTGGTCAGAAAAGTAATTTTCAAAGAAAAAACATCCATTTTCCCGTTTTATAGGTTTTACAAGGCCTGTAAAGCAATAAAGAAGTTAATCCTTTAATACAAACTTCTCATATCTAACCAAAACATGAAAAGATCGCTGGCTGCAACCACTGATCCTGATCACAAATTTGATGTACTCTCTCAATTTTAATATGTCTAACCTAAAAAACATCCCTTGTCACCAACTTTTCCTTCAAAATGGCATCACAATCCATCCCTTCTTTCTTTGGGAATTCCATTACTCAGATGTTTTTTTCCACCAAGCTGTGACCTCCTAATCCACTTGTTTATCCTACAACAGCATCAATGTCACATCCCTATTAGCACACTTCTCCTTCAACGTCTTGTTCACCAGTTGTAAAGTCACAAGGGCATCTAAATGATTTTCCAGTACCTAAACAATATCAGAAGCCCCTCAGTTTCAATTTTTCTGTAATACTATCCACATAGCATTGACCTTTTGAATCTCAATCAGAATTAGTACCAATGATACCTCTAAAGAGTCACTACATTAAAATATTCCCTTACTTTCATTGAAGACAACTGATCCATGATACGATCAACCAATAAAGCTGGTGCTCTGGAAATTTTTTAGTCCCACTATTCATCTTTTTCTTCAACCCCTTGTCAACTTTCATCATGAATGATAGTCCAGTACCTCAACAATTTCTGAAACCCCTTTGTTAATTTTCCTATAAAATTATCCAACGTCTTCTTCTTCTTCTGAATCTCTGTCAAAAATTGTGCTAATGATACCTCTGAAGAATCATTAAATTTAAATATTCCCCAATGTTCACCAAGGCAGCTAATCCACAGTGTGATCAGCCAAGAGAACTGGTGTTCTGGAAGCTTTTTACTCCAACTAATCACTTTTTCTTCAACCTATTGTCAACTTTCATCATGAATGCCAAACAAGCTTTATCTTAAACATCTTTCTTTTGATTTTAAGTAGTAAACAGATTTTTTTAGTCAATTTACAGCAATCAGTTTTGAAAGCTAACAATAGTCCAACTGCTCTTTGCAGCACCATTGTAAGATCTGCCTCTTGCAGAGTCTTTTGTGAAAAGGATGTTGGGGCAGTGGGCCATCATCCTCTCAGCCTCATCATCTCTAAGCCTTTCCCAAACCTGAAGGCATTCAGGAGGATGAGGAGGCATCTGCACCCTCCTTATCCTTGACAGCCAAAGTGGGTGACTTAATATGTGATTAAAAGTGCTTTCTTTAGTCTGTACAGAAAAACAATCTGCTCCCATGGAACTTGATTTTTTTATATAGTATCTCAGTTTGTTATTATGAGCATATAATTTGGAAATCAGTTACACTGCCAAAGTCCGGGAAATGTGATACTAACAGCCAAGTAATCAGTCAGTTGCAAAGCATTCCAGATGGTTACAGACTTCACTCCAGGCAAAGAGATACTGAATCTTGTCTATGACACTATGACCTTACCCAATGACTGAATGTGAAAAGATTGTCTTGATATGCAGGTGACATATAGGGTGACTTGAAGACTTCACTAAGCAAAAATGTTTTCCCCTGTGTCTGCTAGGATGTATAATAATTTCATACAAGCCTGATGCATATCGAAGAGAGACTTAAGACTGTTCAATATCTGCTTTAAAGTAGCTGATATGTCTCCATTTTTTGCTTTCAAGCAGGTAAGACATTGACAAAAACTCCTTATAAAATCTAGTATGGTATGTATCTCTTCTATACTCAATGGAATTACCAAAGACTAAGATGTTTGGGGTTTATAAGGCCAATAAGTCTGCTTCATGGACTTTCAAATCTGGCCAAGTAGAATTTTAACTACAGGCATTTGGAATCTCCTAACTGCCATGTTTGATGACCGTGCATATGATTTACTGTGGTCAGAGGTTTATGCACATGACATTCAAGTTCTATTGAACTTGTGGTTTCTTGTCTTACAGGTGAAACTTCTGTGGCTATATTCCTCAGAAACTGCACATGCAGTAGTAGATGCATGCATGCTAGTGATTCAACTGCTGATGACACTTTAGCCTCAATATTCTTGCTTAGCCAGTTCCTTCTTGGTGACTGCCATCATGACCACAGCATCCACGGGCACCCCTTACACCAAAATTCCTTCCCGACCAGTGGAGCCAGAATCCAATCTGGCCTCTTAGGGATTGGCTCAACTGAGTCAGGTTCCATCCATGCACACCTAGAGATCAAATCAATGAGCTCATTAGCGGGCGGATTAACCCAGGAGGTAGACAGTCCAACTCCAAAACCTTCCAGAAATACTGATTCCTCTGCTGAAGGGTTGCTGGAGAACCAACCAACTCTCTTGCCTAAGGATCTCGAGAATGTCTCCAAATGAGACGTCTTCTGAAGGTGATCATGGGAACCCTTCTCCTTTATTAAAATCAGTACCCTCCAGGACAGGATCTTGCAAAGAGTGTAAGTGCCTCCTATTGCACTTCCTCTTTCGAGGAACTTCATTGGATCAACCCACAGAGGAAGTGTCAAAAGAAATTATAATACCCTGTTGGGTGATCTGGAGGCCTTGAGCTGGTTGTCATTGTGGCACAGAATGATGTGGCTCTAAGTGCAGAGACAAATGGGATCTAGTTTGGAGATCTGAGGGAGCTGGATCCATCCATCCTGTAGGAACAGAAAACACTCTCTTCACTACCTCGAAGGCAGACTGCTCCAGAAAGAAAGAAAGCAGTGGCTCTGAGAAGACAGGCTTCTGAATCACTGCCTCTCACTTTTCTGAGAGCAACCCCCTCCCCCAAGGCAGATCCTGGAGCCAAGCTATGCAATGCCGATGCTCCGAGGGACAGGGACAGCTCCGAAAATCTCAGAGTCGACTCCAATGCCTCAGGCCTAACAAGGCAGCGTCAGCTCAAACAGTCATCCCGATCAGAAGTCAGAGCCGGTGAGTTCAGAGTCTTTAGATCCGAACATTAAGGTATCTTCTGAAACATGCCGGATGGATCCAGAAGGTTCGGATCCAGGGACTCAAACAACTGGCGGGATCAGAGAAGGAGCAGACAATGGTGGTGTAAGAGACAGATGGGCTCCCTGACTTGAGGGAGTAGGAGCTGGGAGAAGTACAGTTGTGTACACTTACCGTAAATGTAGATGTTCGAGTGTATTCACTGTTGCAGTCATCACATTTGGGTTATCTGCTTGCAGTAGCCCTCAGTTGGCCTGATTATCAAAGTCTTGGGTCCTGCATCAGTTGCTGTCTCATCTTCCATGACGTCAGGCAGTCAGGGGTATAAAGCATGCAGCCAAGCCATTACATCAGTTTTTCTTGCCCCAGAAGTCAGGTGCCCCCCTAATGGGAAGCAATTACATATATATACACAAGGTTACACCTCCAACAAAAAAGCAAATACACCAAAAAGCTTTAAGCATTGTAAACAAGAATAGAGACATAGCCAAAAGAAGTCAGGGGGCTTGAGGGAGGGTAACCAGGACTGCAACTGTGAATACACTCGAACATCTACATTTATGGTAAGTGTACACAACTGTACTATGTTCTTCATGTTTCATTCTTGCAGTCATCACATTTGGGTAGATTCCCAAAGCTAAGGATGGGAGGAGGACATTAGATAGCATTAGGACCAGCTATAAGGTTCTGCAAGACTGCAGTGACAAAGCCAGCTCTGGATTTAGAGAAAATTGGCAAATGGTAATGCTTGGTGAAGGTATGTACAGAACTCCAGGTAGCAGCTTCTAGGATGTCTCTGGTAGGGACACCTCTGAGAAAGGCTGTAGAGGTAGATGCAGCCCTGGTTGACTGTGGTCTTATCCCCTGTGGTGTAGGTTTTCCATGGTGCTTACAGCAGAAATGAACGCAATCGCCTATCCATTTAGAAATGGTTTGCTTTGAAATAGCCTTCTCCTCTGCACCTGCAGCAAATGCCACCAGCAGCTGTTCAGATTTCCTGAGAGGTTTTGTCCTGTCCAAGTAAAATCTAAGTTGTCTGTGCACATCTAAGGAGTGCAGTATACGTTCCCCTTTGTTCTGTGGATTAGAAAAGAAGGTTGGCAAATGAATGGACTGATTAAGAGCCACACTGGATACTACCTTGGGCAAGAAGGAGGGATTGGTCCTGCGGGACACCCTGTCCGCATAAATGATGATGAAAGGCTCCATTGCCATAAGGGCATGTAATTCAGACACTCTTCCTGCTGAAGTGATGGCTAAATAAAAGGCTGTTTTCCAAGAAAGGAATTTCAACTCTGCATTTGCAGCTGGCTCAAAAGGAGGTAGAGTGAGTTTTTCTACTACAAAGTTAAGGTCCCAGGCAGGAGTTGGGGCTCTCCTAGGCGGTCTTAGGTTTTTGGCCCGAGGAACTGCTTGAGCAGTGTATGAGAGAAGAGGGATGGTTCTGTGTTGTAATGAGCTGAAATGGCTGAGGCATGAAATTTGATGGAGGAAAAGGAAAGGCCCTTGTTAAGTATCTCAGTTAAGTATTAAAGAATCTGAGGTAAATTGGGCGCTGCTGTGCCCATCCCCTGAGATTGGTTCCAGGAACAGAATCTTTTCCATTTTTCAGCATAAGATTTTCTAGTACTAGGCCTCCTTGCCTCCAGAGTGACATCCAACACTTGTTCACTGAGGGATGGCAACGGAGAGGTCAGGTAATTAGCCTGGCTGCCAGGTTCAGGGTTTGAAGCTGAGGGTGAAGAATCTGGCCCTACTGCTGGGACAGCAGTGCAGGGGTCTGAGGCAGATGCCATGGTGCCAGCAGTGACACACTACACAAGAGGGGATACCAGTGTTGGTGTGGCCAGTCTGGTGCAATCAGTATATTCCTTGGTTTGCTCTGTTTGATCTTTAGTAGTACCTTGGAGAAGAGAGACAGAGGAGGAAAGGCATAAACTGATATATTTTTCCAGGTGAAGGACAGGGCATCACTTTCCAAGCTTTTTTGTGGGGAGTCCTTGTGCAGAATTTGTCCAATTGCTAGTTCTGGGGGGAGGCAAACAGGTCTATCTCTGGGCTCCCCCATTTGTTTATCAACATGCTGAATGTCTTTGGTTCCAGTTTCCACTCGTGTGGGTCCATGAGATTTCTGCTTAGTTCATCTGCCAGTACATTTAGCTTTCCTGGCTGGAATGGAGCCTGTAGGTGCACCTGGTAGCTCAAGGCTGTGTTCCACAGAGCCATGGCTAATCTGCAGAGAGGGTATGAGTGGGTTCCCCCCTGCTTGTTTATGTACCACATAACAGTGGTGTTGTCCGTCTTCACCATTAATTGTCCTGGAAGAATGTGGTCCCTGAAGGCTGTCAGAGCATTCTGTACAGCTAACATTTCTTTTTGATTGATATGCAGGTGCATTTGACTTGGGTTGCATTTGCCCTGAATGCACTTCCCTGCCAAGTGAGCCCCCCATGCATAGTCTGATGTGTCCAATGCTAGGGTTTGGGTGGCAGGGGGTAGAGGGAATGGCAGTCCCTTGTTTTGGTGGCAGGCCTCTGCCCACCAAAGTAACTATCTGTAGGCAAGGTATGATAGGAATCATTGCTTCTAGAGCCTGAGATTGTTGACGCCATTGGCTTTTTAGATACCACTGTAGTTTCCTCATATGCAATCTTGCATATGGAATTAGGAGAATGCAGGAGGCCATGAACCCAAAGGCTTGCAGTATTTGTCTTGCAGATAGCAGGGTCTTTGTGGCCATTAGTTTGAAGTAGGCTATCAAATTAACTTGTTTCTCTGGCGTGACGAAAGCCATCTGGGAAGTTGTGTTCAAGTTTGCTCCCAGGAATACAATTTATTGGCAGGGTACAAATTGTGATTTCTTTTCGTTTATGGTGTATCCCAGAGAAGTTAGCACTTTTTGTATAAACACCAGATGATTCAACAGTATGTCCTGGCTTTCTGCCTGAATTAGACAATCGTCCAGGTATGGGTATATTTGAATATTTCGTTACCTGCAAAATGCAATGATTGGAGGTAGGCACTTTGTGAACACCCTGGGTGCAGTAGATAAGCCAAAGGGCAGTGCAGAGAACCGACAGTGCATGAAGCCTGCTTTGAAGCGTAGGTATCTTCTGCAAGATTCCCTGATTGGGATGTGCAGGTAGGATTCCTTTAAATCCAGTGTTGCCAACCAGGCATCCTTGCCTAGCATAGGAAGTAACTGGTGAAGAGTTAGCTTCTTGAATTTTGGGATCACCAAAAAAGTGTTTAGGATAGAGAGGTCCAGGATAGGACACCAGGAGTTGTCTTTTCTGGGCACCAGAAAAAGTCTTGAGTAGAAATCCTTGTCCCCTTTCCTCTTCTGGAGCAGTCTGAATAGCCCTTACACTTGAGAGAGAACTTGCTTTTGAGCCTCTGCCCACTGATTTGGGGGTAGATCTGGCAAACTGTTTGGGGTTGGTAAAGTGTGGAAATGGAATCTGTATCCTTGGGAAACTACATTTAAAACCCATTTGTCCTGGGTAATGAGTTCCCAGTTTTTTGCCTGCAGAGCAATCTTTCCCCCTAAAGGAGCAGTCAGTTGAGAAGGGCTTGGAAGTTTTAAAGTTAAGTCATTGAGACAGTTTACCATGGGGGGAGTCTTACTACTCCCTGCTATGGAAGTGGGAGCCCCCCACTGCTTAGTCCTGTGCATACCTTGGGACTGAAGCCTGGGTGTTCTGCTGGTTCTGGGTTTGGACTGAAAAGGCCTGGAAGAGGCAGGAAAGGGCCAATTCTTAAGAGGGCCAATGCCTACTAAATCTTGGAGGCTGTACTTGCAGGAAATCTTAAACAGTTTGCATAGAGTTAGCTTTTTCCTCCATCTTTTTAAGTACTACTTCTGCTTTGTTGCCAAACAGGCAATCCTGGTTTAAGGGAGCATCCAGCAATTTAGCTTTAACATGATCTGGCAAAGATTGCTCCTTAAGCCAAGCATGCCTTCTAAGTACAGACTCAGTGACAGCAGTCCTGCAAGATCACCCATCTGAATCTGTGCCAAGAGGAATTTCTTCCTTAATTTTCATTTTTGGGGAACTGAGCCCCAGACATAGCTTCTCCAAATGAGAATGGAAGCATTCCTTTTAATATCAATTTATTTTTTTCTATCTGCTATGGCCCTAGGATGGAAATACCAACAATGTTAAGTAGAATTACACAGGCGTGCACATATAAAATTAGATTACATAGAGAGAGAAAGTAGGGGAAAAAATTACCAACAATGGTATAAAAGAATTATACTCTATGTAAAAGGTAAGGGAAATATACAACAAGTAAGAGAAAATTTGAAAAAAAACACTGTACGCTCGAGGGTTCAGGATGACCACATCTTTTGCGAAAAGGGGTAAATGAAATTTGAGGTATGTTAGGGGTTGGTGCATTATGGATAAGGGAGGAGCTTAAGAGTTTTTGGTGACCATGAGCTTTGGTAATAGCAAAGTCAGATACGAGGATTGGATCGGAACCAACAGTTGAGAACAGAATGAAAACAGACAACAGATCAAATTTAAAATTTTAACAGTGACGAATATACTATAACAGTGACTAAATACTATATATATGTGTGTGTGTGTTTATGTATTATATATGGGTCCTAGTTGCATCATCGAAAGTATGGTTCATCGAATCGTACTTTGTCGAACATACTTTAGCGAAAGTGCATTTTGTAGAAAATGCAATTTCGCTGAAGAAAAAAAACATGCAGTTTGCATGTAACGTTAGTTGTACACTGTTGATGTACAACTAAGGAATCTCTTGTTGAGATATTGGTACAGTGAGAATAATGGAATATTCCCTTTTCCCCACTGTAGTGCAATCTTGGAGAAAGATTAAAGTAGGGAGGTGCATCCCCCCTCATGGGGGGTGGAGGGGGGCTTCCCCCCCTGCATAATACTGTGTAGTGTGTTTTTATTTACTTTTTATTTTTTTGTTCAGCGAAAGTGCATTTTTGATAGAATGCACTTTCCCAGAAGTGAGTTATTGAAAATACAGTTCGATGAACTGTATTTTCGATAAAGCAACTTAGAACCATATATATATGTACACACACCTACATATCTATACGTATACACACACACACGTGATATTTATAGTCCAGGGCTTCACATTTTCATAGCAGTGATTCATGAAGAGCAGTGCTACAAAGTTATGCAAATCCCAGACTGTCAGGGTGACTACAGAAATGCAAAGGACCTTTTATGAGCATGCCCCCTATCGGAAATGCTTTACGTGATTAACGCACAAGTGATAGGGGGACAGCTACTATTCTGTTAAAGGGTTTATGTGCACGAGTTCGATTCATAGACATGAATTTATAATGAACTCAGTTGCATAAAAAGCATGTAAATCGCCCTGAAGTTACACCAGAAAGCAGCACATTTCAGTCAAAATACGAAGATGTGAGGTGGGTTGAGGAGGTGCTTCTGCATACCTGGACATTTTACTGAGGGGGGTCACTTGTGTAAACATGTTTCATTTCAGTACTTCTGCATGCCACAACATTATACTGAAGGGATTGCTTGGGGTAATGTTTCATTTCAATGCTTGTACACACCTTGACATATTACTGAAAAGGGCGGTTGGGTGAATGGTTCATTTTGGTGTTTGTGCATACTGGGGCATGTTACTGAAGGGGTCATTTTGGTAAATGTTCCATTTGGTACTTGTGCGTACTAGGAAATGCTACTGAAGAAGTTGCTAGGGGAAATCATTAATTTGTGTTTCAGGGAAGTGCTTGTGCATACTTGGGCAAACAAGTTCACGGACGGCAACTCCAATATCAATGGCAAAGCACCACATCTAAGAATGTATGTGCAAACTTCAAATAAAATAAGAAACTCCTAAAGACTGGAAGCAGTGTTCTGGGAAATAGCATAAGACAATGAACTTCCAAGAAAGTAAAAAGTAAACAAAATAAAAAAGAAACAAGACAGAAGCAGATACTAGAAAACTATAGGCTAGAGGCGACATTAAAAAATCTAAAAAAACATAACTGTCGGAACAAAGTAAAAAAGTAAAAAAATAAAAACAAATGCCACAGAGATTCCACAAAGTAAGACAGGAAAATAATATTAACAATCAGAAAACTTAGTTTATGGAAAATATGGCATTCCAGTACCACAAAGCATCAAAAAGTCAAAAGTAGAACAATGCAGATTTTATTTAGTTTAACAGTTCTCTTGGATGACTTGTGTGTTGTACAGGCACTGTTTGCAAAGGCAGATCTTATCCATCAGTTTCAAGCACTGGCACAAGCGCACAGTTTTCTTCAAATTGATACATGGGCTGTCTTCCTCCAGTGAGGCAACAAAATGCATCTCACCCAGTTTCAAGATGATGTTCCAATCACTGTCCACTACATTTCACAATACAGTACTGCCTTACTGTCTGCGGATGTCTGAAAGCTATTGGCAACCCAAACAAAACTTTTGCTGAGCTTTTCAATTCATAATGCCTTGCAAACAATGTTTTTTTAGCCTTGTAAGGGATATTATATACATTCTACTTCATATTTCTGTAGCATTTTCTTTACAGGAACCAAAACACCAAGGTGCCAGTTTGCCATGTAAATGCTGTATTTATTTATTTTCATCTTTTCTGTCCCTGTACTTAGTTATTTGTTAACTGTGTAGGCAGACTTGTCTAATAACCTTTATGTCATGACCCAAGTCTGAGAAGTAAAGACGGCTACAGCAAGTTTACTTATAACCAACAAAAAACTAAGATTGTATGTACTACACTACACTACACTACACTTAAATTCGTTGAACCCAAAGCAGCAGTGGACAATAAATGTTCTTGATTTGTGACAGCTAGTATGAGAAAATGCTTGCTATGTCCTGAAAGGTTTTGGCATAAATCATGTTCAGACGTTGCACTTCTTATAAATGCTTGAACCACCACATAAGTGTAAAATTTCATTCCTAATCAGAAGGCTCAGCTTGCACATAAGTTTAATGCCAAAACCAGAAGAGGCTAGGCTAATTTATTTTATTTAAAAAAATGCTACTTTTGCTACCACTCATTATAAATACATCTGAACAATCTTTATTCTGTTAAGCAGCAAAGATGTTAATCTTTTTGTAAACTTTTCCGTTATGCAAGACAGAATATATTAACATGCTGAGGTTGAATATTTTTTAGCAATATGAAAACTATGCACACAGGTATTTACCCCATTCCAAACAATAACCAAAATGTATGAAAAACGTGTATTAGATGCCAAATAGTAAATGGTATGTTTGCTTGTTTTAATGTATGTCAGACTGCATCACTTCTTCACAAGTAACTCCCACAGTTTTGATGATAACCATGCATATTTGAAATTAATATTGGCAATGATAATAACAATAACAATAATAATAATAATAGATGGAGCACACAAACATTAATACTTCAGGATGAATTCATATAGGCTATCTTTATTTAATGTCATACTTTATCATCAACTCGTGCCTGCATGCAGCCACACTTGCATTGCTGCTATAAAGTCCATTAGTTACATAATTAAACAACATATGAGAAATGTCATAGTTTCTATGTTTCAAAAATAAAAATCTTCAAGAACTCCAGAAATGTATATGTCATGTTGAATATTTAACTGTGCACCACCAGTAAGTTATTTTAGGTAACAGGTGACACCTAACTCCCTAATGCAGAGCAAAGCAGTCACTGTGGACATAAGAATATTATCAGCATAAGCATTAGCAATGACCAATGCAGACTAAGTGAACTCTATGAGGTACAAAAATTGAGCAATGCTTACAGCTCAGCAGACCCAAATTCAAGTACTGAATCTTACTCCTGGGAATCTAGTTGGGGGCTAGGAGTATGGCAGCAGTTTTGCTGACTCTCTTAGCCTAGGGGGTAGAACAGGGATGAAATATATCAGCAAAGATTGTAGCCCCTGGCAGAAATCAGGGATTATATCCCCGACACAAAAATATTTATTATTTATCAGTTTGTATTTGTTGACTGTAGTAGAGTGCTAATCCATATGTACCCTTTTCAGAAATTTAGGCTCACACAGACATCACTGCACAGCGGGCTAGAAAGCAGGAAAACAGAAGGTCGCAAATATATATATATATATATATATATTAATACTTATGAGGATGCCTACCTCTCACCACAGCTGACAATATGGCTTCTGCCAGGTAACAAGTCAATGGGTGAGGAGGGGCTTGATGGTCAGGATTGGGGGAGGGGCTAAAGCATCAGTTAAAACTACTGCCTGAAGATGACCACTAGCCTCAGCCCGATTCTCGCCCTAGCTAGCAATGTGGCTTCTGCCATGGGAGGGGGAACAAATGGGTCAATGGGTGAGGAAAGACTTGATGGCCACAGCAGGGAAAAAGTAAGTCCAAATTAGAAGTTATGTACTTACCATAACGTTCCATCTGAGTAGGTGGATTCATTTGTCTGCAACCTGTGGGTTATGGATCCGATATCGGATCCGAACCGGCATGGTTTATCCAGCTATGGATCAGAGCTCCTAGCTCCTCCCCTCACCCATAATGCCCTGCTCTTCCTACATGACCTCAGATTGAGTTTGCCCTGCATCAAATACCCTAACCAAAGGGTAACACATTCTATGCAGGAAACTGACAAGGCCAGGGGGATAGGAGGGCGGGATGGTTGCAGACAAATGAATCCACCTACTCAGATGGAACGTTATGGTAAGTACATAACTTCTAAATCTGAAGTAGGAGATTCATTTGTCAGCAACCTGTGGGACAGAGTCCCCAGCTACCCGAGTCTTGGGCGGCCATCATGGAAGGATATTCCGGAGCACCGCGGAGCCAAAGGATGCTCTACCTCTAGACGTGATATCCAGCTTGTAATGAGAAATAAAGGTATGAGATGAAGCCCAAGTGGCTGCTGAACAAATGTCATCCAGAGGAATCCTAGCCTTAAAGGCTGCTGAGGTAGAAACAGACTGGGTTGAATGAGCATGGACTCCATCCGGTGCGGACCTCCCGGAAGCCTGGTAAGCTAATAGAATACACTGGGAAATCCAGAGTGACAAGGAGACTTTGGAAATTGGTTTACCCAGATTGAATTTGGCAAAGGAAATGAACAATTGGTCGGATTGCCTGTGACCAGCTGTCCTGTTAAGATAAAAATTAAGCTGCCTGTGAACATCCAATGAATGCAGCTTGTATTCGCCTTTGTTCTGATATTTAGGAAAGAAAACGGGGAGGTTGATGGACTGATTAATGTTTGCTTCCGAAGCTACCTTAGGAAGAAAAGAGGGATTGATCCTGAGGTACACACGGTCCGGATGGAAGATCAAGTAAGGTGACTTCATGGACAGGGCTTGAAGTTCCGAAACTCTTTTGGCTGAAGTAATGGCTACTAAAAATGCAGTCTTAAGAGAGAAGAATTTTAGATCTACTGTGGCCGCAGGCTCGAAGGGGGGAGCGGTCAAGGCCTGAAGAACCAAGGAAAGATCCCATGGTGGAACCGCCAGCTTGACAGGGGGTCTAAACAGAAAGGTGCCTTTTAGGAAGATTTTACATAATTTGGCAGACATAAGAGGCCCAGAGTCATGACCAACATGATAGTGCGAAATGGCAGCTAGCTGAACTTTGACCGTGGAACTACTAGCGCCATCATTAAAAAGAGTGGTAAGAAAGTCTAGAACCAAGGGAAGAGGAACCGTGAAGGGATCTAGACCTTGCCGCTCCGCACAAATGGAGAATCGCTTCCATTTACTGCGGTAAATTTTTCTGGTAGAGGGTTTATGCGCCGCTACCAGAATAGCCTTAATGGGGGACGAAATACCGGGAGTCCTGATTAGGAGTGGAACTGGAGCAGCCAAGCAGTTAGCTTCAGGTTGTCCAGGTTCAGAGATGGTAGGTTCGATGGGTGTGATATCAGATCCGGAATGGGATCTAGAATCCAAGGTGGATTCACTGAGTGAGACCTTAGGTAAGGGAACCAGATCTGCCGAGGCCAGAACGGGGCTATGAGGATCATTCTGCACCCCAACCGAGAGGCTTTCTGAAGAACCTGGAGCATCAGAGGCAGAGGGGGGTATGCGTAAAGAAGACCGGGAGGCCAAGCATGCACCAGAGCGTCTCTCGGGGAATCCCCTGGAGGAGGAATTAGAGCGAAAAAACTGTCGTACTTGGTGTTTAAGGGAGAAGCAAAGAGATCGGAACAAGGAGTTCTCCACCGTGCGAAGATACGTTTCGCTACTTGAGCATTGAGAGACCACTCGTACGGGGAGAGAATGGTGCGACTGAGCTTGTCCGCAAGGATGTTGGACCGTCCCAGAATATGCATTGCGATGAGAAAGCGGTTGGTGGAGATCGCCCATTCCCACACTCTCATGGCTTCCCGACAAAGGGTAAGACCTGGTTCCCCCCTGTTTGTTGATGTACCAGACCACCGACATGTTGTCTGACTGAATCGCAATTGTTCCCAGGGGAAGAAAGGCTTGAAGTGCTTGCAACGCCAAAAGCACGGCCCTCATCTCCAGAACATTGATATGCAGGGAGGTCTCTAAGTCGTTCCACGTGCCTTGGACTGTCCGTCCCGCAAAATGCCCCCCCCCCCACCCGAGGCGAGATGCGTCCGTGGTCACTGTGGCAAGAGGGGGAGATGCACAAAAGGGGCGGCCTCCTTGGAGATCCTCAGAATGGAGCCACCACAAGAGAGACCGCTTGCAAGCCTTGCTGATTGCAATGGGGTGATGCAGAGGGAGAGAAAGATGAGACCTTTGTACTTGAAGCGTCCACTGAAGTACCCGCATGTTCAAGCGGGCGAGTGGGAGAAGAGAAATCGCTGCCGCCATGGACCCTAGTGCCCTCAAGACCAATTCCGCCAGAACTGAGCTGGAGTGGAGGATGGCCCGCACCTGGAGTAGTAGATTCCGAATTCTGTCGGTTGTGAGGAAGGCTCTTAACTCCCTCGTGTCTAACCTGGCACCTATGAATTCTATCAACTGAGTAGGGGCCAGATTGGACTTTGCCACGTTTATCGTGATGCCTAGCCAGGGAGCTAGACGAAGAAAGGAGTCTCTTGCCAAGGATAGTAGATGCCTTGTTGGGGCGGTGAGAAGCCAGTCGTCCAGGTACGGAAAGACCTGCACCCCCTGAAGCCTCAGGTGGGCCGCAACCACTGCTATACTTTGGTGAACACCCTGGGGGCTGTGGTGAGACCAAAGGGAAGGACCCTGAACTGGTAGTGACTGGCTCCCAGCCGGAAGCGAAGAAACCTTCTGGATCGTCTGTCCACCAGTATGTGGTAGTACGCATCCTTGAGGTCTATAGAGCACATCCAGTGGTTCTCTCCCAGAAGGGGGAGGATAGATTGTAAGGTGACCATCCGAAACTTCTCCTTGGGAACTGCCAGGTTTAAAAGGGACAGGTCTAAAATGGGTCTGAGGTCCCCCATCTTTTTTGGCACTAAAAAGAACCTGGAGTAGAACCCTGATCCGATCTGGTCTGGGGGGACTGGCTGGATGGCTCTTTTCCTCAGCAGATAGCCAATTTCTGCTGAAGCGGCCTCCCCCTGATCGGGTGGAACGTCTGAGAGGGATTTTGGTTTTGGGACGTGGAGAAAAGGGATTTTGTATCCTCTGGATATAATGCGGAGGACCCAGCGGTCTGATGTTATGGACTCCCATGCCGCTAGGTGCTCCGAAAAACGTCCCCCGACTGCCTCCAGAGTGGAGCAGTAGGGCAACCCCTCAGGGTTGCTGCGCGGGCCATTCAGAGAAAGGTTCTCTGGACCCAAAATTCCTGGGAGCCCCTCTGCCCCTGGGGCGGCATCCGCCCTGTCCTCCTCTGCCACGGAAGGACTGGTTGCCCGGAGCAGGTTGGGATTGCTGCGACTTCCGGAACCACATCTTCTTCTGGCCCTTTTGGTTCCTAGAGTAGGACCTCTGGGGCACAGAGAAGCGGACTCCGACGGCAGACAGTGTCTTCCCGTCCTTCTCGCTCTGGACCAAGGTGTCGCGAACCGTCTTGCCAAAAAGGGCAGAACCATCGAAGGGGGCGTTCGCGAATGATGCCTTGAAGGGCTCCGTGAAATCGCAATGGTGGAGCCAGGCCTGGCGTCTCATGACTAGGCCTACTCCTGCAGCTCTAGCGGCTCCCTCAGTAGCATCGGAAAGCAACCGCATAGAGGTATTGGTCATGGACCGGAGAGTGGCCATACGGGTGGAGTGCAAAAGTTTGTCCTCCTCCGACATGGACTCTGGGGGGGATGCAGCGTATTCTTTGATAAGATCGCGCTGCATCCGAATAACATGTGCCAGGTAGTTGAGAACCCTCACTGAGAAGGTCGCTGAACTAAACATTCGCTTCCCCAAGCGGTCCACCATCCGAGACTCCTTGCTCAGAGGATGAACTGAGGGACTCTCCTGGGCGAGTTCCCTCTTAGTGGCTGCTGCCGACAACATGGCATCTACCGGGGGTCCCTTACTCCAGTGGGCACGGTCAGCAGGGGGGCTGAGGATCCTGTCTGGCCTTTTGGGGATTGGCTCCACGGTGTCCGGTTCCTTCCATGCCCTGGTGGTAATGAGGTCCACCAGGGGGTCGGCAGGACGGGACACCCAAGAGGTAGACGGGCCCACTTCAAATGCCTCCAAGAACACAGATTCGTCCGAGGAAGACTTTGGGGCAGACCACCCACCTCTTATACGAAGCATTTCCATGATGTCTCCAAAGGAGACATCCTCGGGGGGGGGGTGATCTCGGGGAGCCTTCCCCTTCCTCCAAGTCCATGTCTTCAGTTAAAGACTCGGGGGAGTCTATGTGCCTCCTTTTACACGTGTGCTTGCGAGGTGCCTCCTCGGGGGGGGGCTGTCAGAGGAGCCCTAGCAAGCAGTGTCTGGTTCCAAAGGAACTGCTTGGGGCATTGAAACAGGCTGTCCCAGTGGCCGGGTGATGGAAGCCTGACCCAGAGCAGATGGAGTGCGGGACGGAGCCGAAGCAAGTGCCGGGGGTCCGGAAACCCTCAACAGAGCCCTCTCCACTACATCAAAAGCCGAAGGGGAGCCGGCCTCGACCAAAGGATCCAACAGACGGCTCCCCCTCGGATCCGAGGAGTGGATCGGAGCCGGCGCTGAGCCCCTCTGATCCGAGGGGCCAGTGCGCTCCGACAGGGACGGCGCCGAAGGCACACTGAGTCCCCCGGATCCGAAGCTCGGATCAAGGCTCCGAGAGGTCGGATCCGACACACTCGAGGGCAGGGTCGGATCCGAAGTACCTAGTACTGTCGGCGCCGACCCACCCCCGGCTCCGAACGCTCCGAGCCCGGGTAGTGGGTCGGAGAAGGAGCTATGGGCTTGAAAAATGGGGTTGAGCTCCCCCCCCAAGGGGGGGGGGGAGGCAGGAGCACTCCCATCTGCATCTGGGCCTGGATGAACCTTCGCATCATCCGGTCCAGATCAGCGTCAGAGAGACTATAGGTCGATCTCGACGAGGCTACCGAGGTAGGCCTTGAGTACCGCCTCGATAGCCTCGAAGGAGATCGGGTCTCCTCCTCCTCAGGCCCCGGTGAAAAAGAAGGGGACCGGAGCCGAGGAGGAGGAGAGCCAGCAGCCAGAGAGGCCGGAGGAGAAGCCCGCTTAGCCGGCGGGGCCGAGACTGAGGTTTCGGCCCACCGCTTGTGGTGCTTCTCTCTCCGGTCCTTCTTCCTGGCTTCCCTCTCCTCCAAACCCGTAGAGGGAGTTTGAATCCCGGGAGGAGGGGGAGCAGGCACGGCAGGAACCGCCGGAGCGGTAACTACCAACGGAGTGGAGGCCGAAGCAGAGTCTGGGGGCAAAAGTCCCGCCAGGACCAGCTTCGACCTCCGTTCTTTCAATGCCCTGGGGTTGAACCCTGCACAGATTGAACATCCAGAGGTGAGGTGTTCAACCCCAAGGCATCGAACGCACCGAGTGTGGCCATCAGCAGGGGATAGCTTATGGCCACACTCGGAGCATTTTGAAAATATTGCCTTTGGGGCCTCAGACATTTTTTTTTTTTTTTTTTTACAAAAAGGTTAAATTTAAATTAAAGTTAAATTAAATTAACCACACACAAGGCCCCAAAGAAACCACAAGCACACAGCTATGCACCAGCGAGGGGAGGGTACAATAAAGTTAACCAAATTAACCAAAAAACTATTTCAAAAGAGGGAAAACCTACAACTTTCACACAAAGATTAACTTTTCTGACAGGAAAAATGTTAAGAAACACCAAAAAAAAACACTTAGCTGACAGGAGCTCAAAATCCAGCTGTCACCATGAACGCGGCAAACTAGATCTGAGGTCATGTAGGGAGAGCAGGGCATTATGGGTGAGGGGAGGAGCTAGGAGCTCGGCTCCATAGCTGGATAAACCATGCCGGTTCGGATCCGATATCGGATCCATAACCCACAGGTTGCTGACAAATGAATCTCCTATTTCAGATCTATTATTTTAAAAAGAAATGTCAGTACAAATACTACTAAGATAATAAAGTTACTTGTAGGAAATGTCAATGTCTTCAACCATGACACAATTCAATGTGGCCAAGTAGCAATGAAAGGACCTTACTTACACAGCCATCACAGAAAAGCATAGGCACATGTAAACAAAGGCAAAGGTGGAGGAAAGACTAAATGCATACATTAAATACAGGCAAACACACGTGCAGACAGGCTATGCTACATATGCAGCTCTGTTTTTGGTATATAAGCATGGTGCTCACTGAGTTACGGATTAAAAAGAAGTTATGTACTCACCATAACGTTCCAGGTTTGTTGTTCTTCATCTCGCCTTCCTTCTTGCTGGTTGGGTTCGGAGCCGATCCTCAGCTCCAACTTGGCCGTATACTATAGCTCGAGAGCTTTTTACTGGCTCGAGGCTAGCCCCTATCCCAACATGCCTACCGGTAGTTACCCAGATCTCATTTATGATAATCCACCAGATTAAATAGGTCCAAATTTTACTAAACTTACTTATGAGAAAAGGACCCGCATGTGTGTGTGTAAACATCAGCAAAGAGAAAGGAAGGAAAGACTAGGTCTAACCAACTGTAAGCAAAAGGGAACTCAGGCAGTGTAGCCAAACAAAAGGGAAGAAAAACTTCTCTCGACCCCCCAGGAGGGGGAAGAAGGGTGGGATGCAAGAAGGAAGGCAAGATGAAGGACAACAAAAATGGAACGTTATGGTGAGAACATAACTTCTTTATGTTATGTTGTTCCCATCTCACCTCCATTCTTGTTGGTTGGGACAGCGTCTCCAGCACTTATATCTTGGATGGCTCTGGAAAAGACTCTTCAGGATTGTGGAACCAAAGGTGCCCTGTTCCGGGGAGGCCACATCTACTTTGTAATGAGAGATAAAGGTATGAGGACTAGCTCATGTAGCTGCCACACAGATTGAATCTAAAGGCAGTTTGGCTTTAAATGCAACAGAAGTAGCCAAGGCCCTAGTTGAGTATTCTTTAATTTTTCCTGGAAGTTCTTTGTTCTGCAAAGCATAGACATGTATGACAGTGTTTGAAAGCCACTTTGATAAGGTCACTTTAGAGACTGGACAACTTTTCTTGTTGTCTGCAAAGGATATAAACAATTTGTCAGATTTTCTGAAACCCTGAGTCCTGTGTAAATAAAAATGTAACTGTCTACAAACGTCCAATTGATGGAGCTTATACTCTACCTTGCTGCCATAACTGGATAAGACTACAGGAAGCTCTATGGATTGATTTAAATTATGCTCTGAACACACCTTGGGTAAGAAGGAGGGATTGGTTCTGAGAGAAACTCTATCTTTGTGGAATATTAAGTACAGGGGATGAACAGATAATGCCTGCAACTCTGAAACCCTCCTAGCTGAAGTAATGGCGGTTAAGAAAACGGTCTTCCATGTCAAAAATTTCAAAGGACAAGAAGCAGCTGGCTCAAAGGGGGGGGGGGGGAGAATGAGCATCTCTAAAACTAGATTTACATCCCAGGGGGAGAGGTTCTCTTATTGGAGGTCTTAAGATGGGTAGTACCTCTTTGGAATGCTTTACATAGCCTGTGGGACATGATGTTCGATCCCATTTCTCCTACATGAAAATTAGAAATGGCAGCTAGCTGAACTCGGATAGTAGCTGCCACTGCTCCTCATTCAAATGTTTCAGCAAGGAAATCCACAATCTTAGAAATGGGAGCAGTAAAAGGATCTATGTCGTTCCTTTTTGCCCAACAAGAGAACCTCTTCCATTTACTAGCATAAAGTTTTCTTGTAGTGGGTTTATGGGATGAAATCAAAATGTGTTGAACTGCCGGGGAAACATCTGGGAGCCTGGCTAACACTGGAAGTGGAGAAACCAAGCAGTCAGCTTGAGAGTATGGATGGAAGGGTGGAGAGCACCCTAATGGGGTGTCAGGAGATCTGGAACTGGGCCCAGTATCCAAGGCTCCCCTTGAAGATGAGGCCAGAGGAATGGGAACCAAATTTGTTGAGGCCAGAAAAGAGCAATGAAGATTAACTTGCAACCCAACGACTGCTTTCTGAAGAACCTTGGGGATCAGGGGAAATGATGGGGAGGCATAAAGCAGTCCCGGGGGCCAATCATGAACCAGTGCGTCCCTGGGTAACTGTCCCGGTGGTTGGACTAGGGCAAAGTAGCTGCTGCATTTGTTGTTGAGGGGACTGGCGAAAAGATCGCAGCATGGCTGACCCCATTTGTGAAAAATCAGCTCTGCAACTTCCTGTTTCAGGGACCACTCATGTGGCATCAGAATAGCCCTGCTGAGCTTATCTGCTATCACACTGGATTTCCCTGGAATGTGCGTTGCGACCAGAAAGCGTTGAGAAGACATCGCCCATTGCCATACTTGTACAGCCTCTCAACACAAGGGATAAGACCTAGTTTCACCCTGTTTGTTGCTAAACCATACTACCGACATATTGTCTGTCTGAATTGCTATAGTCCACGTAAGTAGAGCGTCTTGAAGTGCTTGCAACGCCAGAACCACTGCTCATCTCTAGGACACTGATGTGCAAGTGGTACCCGTGTTCTTGCCAAGTCCCTTGAACAGTCTGTCCCAGATAATGCCCCCCCACCCTATCTGGGAAGCGTCTGTGGTCAGTGTGGCTATGCGCTGAGGGGGTTAGAAACGGTCTGCCCATTGATACCAGAGGGGAGTGAAGCCACCATGCTAAATTCTTATTGCACGACTCTGTGATCCAAATCTGATGTGACACTGGTAAATCCTGGAATGACCACTGAGCCAACAGGAGCCACTGCAGAATTCTCATGTGGAACTGCGCCATACGGACCAAGGTAATCACTGCAGCCATCGAACCAAAGACCTTGAGGACGAATCTTACCTGGATTTTCTTTCTTTTCATGAGGAATAAAACTTAACCAACACTCTTTCGTGAGGCAGTTTTGCTATCATGGCCCTTGGGTCCAAATCTGCCCCTGTAAATGTAATATACTATCAAGGCAACAAGGCAGACTCTTCATAGTTTATGGTGATGCCTAGTTGTGTACAGGTGTGAATAGTGGAGTCCCGTGCCTTGATCAGTTGATGCTTGGTAGTGGCAGTGAGGAGTCAGTCGTCTAGATATGGAAACACCCGGAATCCTAGACGCCTAAGATGAGCTGTGACTACTGCCATACATCTGGTGAACACCGTGGGGGCTGTGGTGAGACCAAAGGGCAGAGCTATGAATTGGTAATGACCGACTCCCAGCAGGAAGTGTAAGTACCTCCTGGACCACCTGTCCATTTTTATATAGTAGTACGCATCCTGGAGATCGAGGGAACACATCCAATTGTCCTGACCCAAAAAGGGAAGAATGGACTGCAGTGTTACCATCCGGAACTTTGCTTTCTTGACTGATTTGTTGAGTTTGCTGAGATCCAAAATGGGTCTGCAGTCCCCTGTGTTTTTCGGAACTAAAAAGAACCTTGAGTAAGTGCTGGATTCGGTTTGGTCTGCGGGGACTTCGTGGATGGCTCTTTTTTCTAGCAACCTTTGAACTTCTTGGTTTGCTTGATCCTGAAGACTGGGTGGAACATCTGGGATCAAGTGCTTATTTGTTGGAGGGGATAATTGGGAGAAGGGAATTTTGTAAACCCTGGGTATTATCATCAGTACCCATGCATTTTCCGTGATTGTTTGCCAAGCTTTTGGGTACTGGGATAATCTGCCCTGACTGCCTCCAGAGGCAGACAGTTGGGCCTCCTTTCAAAAGCATTGGAAAGGCCTACCAGAGAAGGTATCTATACAAGCCTAATTTTGCGGACCCCCCCTGTCACGGGATCGGCATCTCCCACTGTTTCCCCCTCTGCCCTTGGGGGAAAAGTCTCCACGTGTGTCAGATGAAACTCCCTGGGATTTTCTGAACCACATCTTCCCGCTCTTCTGATCCTTGGGGTAAGGTCAGGAGGGATGAGAAAAACATACTCCCATGGCAGAGTGTTTTGCCATCCCGTTCACATCTGGTAAAAGTCTCTTTTACCTGAGGCCCAAACAGAGACGAGCCGTCAAAGGGGGTGTTGGTAAAGAAGGACTTGAAGGGCTCCGCAAATTGACAAAGGCACATCCAGGAGTGTCTACGCAAAGCAACTCCTGTGCCTGCTGCCTACTCACTCCATCGGCTGCGTAAGAGATCAGCCACATGGAGGAGTTAACTATAGATGTCAAGGTCGCAAGCTGTGAAGCCGCCTTGCTCGCAGCTCCTTCAGCTGTAGGATCCTCTAGGGTGTCTCCTAGTTCCTTTAGGAGCTCCCTTTGAAGGCATGTAAAGTGGGACAAATAATTCAGTGACCTGAGAGTAAAGGCCCCTGAAACAAATGTATGCTTTTCATACCTGTCCATCATACGAGACTCTTTGTTCGGCGGATGGACAGAAGAAAAAAAAGTCTCCGCTAATTATTTCTTGGTGGCTGCCGCCACCACCATAGCGTCAATAGGCACACCCTTAGATAGAAAGTACCTATGCTCTTGGAGCAGTTATGAATTTATTGGGCCTCCTTGGAACTGGTTCCATAGTCTCCACACCTTCCAACTCACTAAAGCCAGTAGAGGATCGAAAGGCGGAGACACCCAAGAGGTGGAGGGTTGGGAACCAAATGCATCCAGGTACACAGACTCATCCTCAAAAGGGGCAAGGGATTTCCAGCCACCCCTCTGTTTAAGGATTTCAAGGATGTCTGAAAAGGAGACATCCTCAGAGGGGAACCGTGGGCACCCTTCTGAGTCCTCTAAGTCTGTGTCTGAAGTGAGAGACTCAGGGGAGACCAAATGCTTCCTCTTGCATTTTCTCTTCCGAGGGACATCCTCCGAGTGGTGCTCAGGGGAGGTTTCAGAAGAGGTGGGGTCACACAATGGGGCATCCTGGAGCATGGGTTCCTTACGCTTGGGGGGTGGGGGTCGGAGGCAGACTCAGGCACTGAAAGAGTAGGAGCTAATGGAGCAGAAGGTGGAGCAGTCTCGGAGGACAGCACGATCACCTCGAAGGCACTGCCATCCCAGCCTGAAATAGACCACTGCTCCAAAGAGCCCAGAGATCTCCTCTGAACAGAGGGCAATGGCTCCAAGGCCAATGTAGGAGCCGACCTCACCCGCGCCGAAGCCCCGTGAGGGAGAGTGGGGTCGGGCAAGGGTCCAATGCCACTCCCCTCCTCGGAACCGAAGAGAGAGCATCGGCCCCCAGATCCCTAGATAGACTGAGACAACAAAGAGATCAGAGCGGTAGTCAGAACCAATAGACCAGCTGTAATCGGAGTCGATGGTTCCACCACAATGACTTCCATGCACTCTGGCTCCGAAATCAAAGGAGTCTGAAGAGGAATCGGTAATGGTGTGGGTTGGGCTGTCGGTGCCAATTCCTTGTGGGCTGGGCTTGATAATAATTTAGCTAATGCCTGTATCTTGAGAAGCCTCTTCACCACCCTCTCTACATCATGATCCGAAAGCCTGGATGAGCGAGAGGAATGAGAGGAAGACTGATGACTGCCTGCCACAGATTGCAACAGTGGGACTGTGGAACACACCGCACTGGCTCCAGAGAGGGAGACCTGGTTCTCTTGTGAGTTCTGACTGGCTCCGAAAGAAACCACTGATGCAGCCAACGGAGAAAGAGCTTGGTTGGAACAGACACTCGGGATCTGACAAACTTGCAGGTTTGTCCTTAAATTTAGATGGTGCCGACATCTGAGCCAACGAAGATGATGGCTTAGGTGACTTTTCCTGTTTTTTTTCTGGCTGAGAACCCTCAATAGCAACATCAAAGGGACTCTTTAGTAAGCCTCGTAAAATCAGCTTATTTCTTCTCTCCTGCAGGACCCGAGAACTAAAACCATGACACACAGAACATGAGTCCTGCAGCCCCCTAAGCAACAGACACAGCTCGTGTGCCCATTCATAAGGGATATCTTCTGGCAGCACGTCACACTTTTTTAAAACCTGAAGGTTTTGACTCTTTAGGATCTATGGACATGCTAGCAGTAACAACAGTACCAAAGAGAAAGACCAACAACAGCAACAACAACTAAAAAGAACTTAAAAAAAAAAAAGTTTAAACAGGAGAAAAAGGAGGGAAGGGGAAGAGCCTCTATGTTAAACGGCGACTCCCCCAACCCAGGAGAGCCTCTAACTTAAACGGCTGCTCCTATAAGGAAAGAGAAAGAGAAATGAGAAAAAAAAGGCTCTTAAAGACGGGGCTGAGGGAAAGGGAACAGGGAACCCTCTAAGTCAAACAGGTTCAAGGGAACAAGATAGGCCTAAAGGAAAATGACGGCCACATCAACAACAAAAAGTCAGCAGCAGAAAGGTCAGAAAAGCGCTAGCCTAAGGTGAACACACCAAGACTAAACTAACAGAATTTAGCTATCCGAATGCAAAAAAAATTTTGGAAAAATCACAAGAAGAAGAAAATACTTAGCCTGAGCCAGTATGAACAATCTCGACGCTGCAAGCAGCAAACAAGATCTGAGTAATTCCCTCTAGGCATGTTGGGATAGGGGCTAGTCTCAAGCCAGTAAAAAGCTCTCGCGCTATAGTATACGGGCGAATCGGAGCCAAAGACTGTCTCCGAACCCAACCAGCAAGACCAGAGGTGAGATGGGGACAACATAACATTAAACGTTTTGACAAGTAAACTTGTCCCACAACTCTTTCTGAATGCTTTTCACACCTCAAGATGTAAGGAAAGTCTGTAATTTGTGGGTTTGCTCTTGTAGGGTTCCAACATGGCCTCCAAAGGCCCACCACCACCAAAAGAATACTGCAGTGGTGTTGCAACTGTGGGAAAAATGCAAGAAATTATGGACTTGAAAATATTATTTAATAAAATAACTAAAATGAAAGATTCTTGCAAAAGGCTGATGCCAGGTAGTGCATGCTCTACTTCCAGCACAGTAGGCTCCTGGACAAGGAATCCCTATGACTTATAAGCAGACTGCGACTATCTGTTAAGTCTGTTCCTTAAAACTGGTCAGAAGGGATGCAAAATTTACAGGAGGACAGACTGGGTCCATCAAAAGGCCAATATACCAGCATTTCTTTGTGATCATTACTGAAGTGCAATGCCTTCAAGTTTTTGCAATCTTGATTTTTAGAGTTTTGTTGTTAAACCTTATGCAGAGTATGTCAAAATCAAGTTACAGGCTTAAACAGCAACAGGATCTCATCTGATGTTAGTCTGGAGATGAACGATCATCAACATGACTACAGCTGCAGGACAACAGATTTGCATACAAAGTGAAAGCGAAAAATGAAGTGAAAGAACAGAAAACCCTACAGCACCTCATGTTTAAAAACTGGAAATAGTCAAGGTGTTACTTGTCTGAGTTTGTACAGCATCTTCTCTGAGGAAGTTCTTAAACCACCAGGAAGTACCTTACAGTCACTGAATATAAACTGTTCCTACTCCAACATGCTGTTTCACTTGAACATACTCTTAGGAAGGCTATTTTAGGAATCCTACCCATCCCGCCAATAGTAGGACAGATTACAATGTAGCACAAAAACCTATATCAAAACGCCATAGAGCATCGGGTGGTGTAATAGTCCAGAAAGATGCAAGGAAGGCAACAGTGAATGCCAGCTGATGTATTCTGCCCAGACTCACTTGCTACAAACATACACTGCAGGACAGAGCATCACGCAAGCACAAATACTCATGTACGCAGATATCTGGTGCCACCATGCTTACACCTAAACACTCAGCTTTTGCAGAGCTTTCCGATTTTGAAAGCGTCTTTGGTGATTGCTTTTTTGCTCCACTTTCACTGATGACTGCGCCACTTTTCAGGTCCACACTAGTTCAGGTGTAACCCAGCAGTCAACCTGTGAGCGACTGAGTTAGTACAGTATGTCACTGGGCAAAGGGTCAAATCACCGACACTCCAGCCTCTGCACCAGGGACATGATACTGAAGCAGAATTAGGATAATTTAGAATGAAATATGGCAGACTTGTCTACACCAACAAAAAATAAGCCTACCTGCATATCATATTTCAAAAATAAGGAAGCAAGAGTTCATGAAAAGTTAGGCTTACTCTTGTGTGATAAACTGGCAGACTATCATGCTGCTAACAAGCTTCATTCTGTAATTTGTTCATAAATTTCCTCAGTCTCTATATGCATACAGTGTGACTGCGCAGTGGTCACTGTTTTTTACGGAGTTATATATTTCCTATTTGAAATAGTGAAGGAAGAGCTTCTGTTGGCATTCTGAAACATGACAGGATAAAAACAATGCAACTGCACTCACATTCAGTTTTGTAATGTAATCAATATAACACTGCGTCTTTTACTATTTTACTTGCCACTATTTTTCAAGACGTTACAGTTACGTTTGGGCAAAGGTGAAAAAGAGTGCATCTGTTGTGCTGCTGGTAGCTGCAAGCTTGTTGCAGTTCATTTTTAAAAAATGGCATGAATGTGTTTGGTTTTGTGGAAATAATTGCCCATTTAAGCATAGTCTTCAGGCATCTACATTAGTTGGGTTACGCATACTTAACTTTCCAGAATATCATAGAATGTCCTCGACTTGGTTTAATCACACACATAAGACTAACAAAATATTGGTGTATAGTTAGACTACAATGTGCACATAAGAGTAATTTTCTCCATGATTTATTCCTGGCACTATCACCATTCCACCCTCTCACTTCATCACCCTTTAAGTAGGATCAGTAATCAGTCTTTATTCCCACGTAAACTGTACTACGTACCTATCCTATGGTTTTGCACTTTTTAGTTCTTCTACATCTGAGGAAAATAATGCACCAAATTCCATTCATTTACCCAAGAGCGTGTGTGTGTGTGTGTGTGTGTGTGTGTGTGTGTGTGTGTGTGTGTGTGTGTGTGTGTGTGTGTGTGTGTGTGTGTGTGTGAGCGAGCATGTGTGACACAGCTTCGGTGATGATCGTTACTCTGCTCATTCCTCATTACATATTCGTACAGATCTATACCACTCACTGGCTTCCTCCTCTGCATTCAAATAAAAACATTTTACCCAGAGACATACTGCCACTCAAAAGAAAAACGTAGAAACACACTCCAAGCTAGAAAATGAATCTCAAAAACCAAAAGCAGTAGGTAGAATGAAGGAGCGAACACAATTCTTTAGCACTTTCGTCCAAGCTTATTCCTCATGAACTTCTTCAGAAAATGTTAAACCTCTCAAAACATAAATCATCACATGACTTTTCATATCACTTTTTGAATTAAAGGCATACAATCATACCATGAAAATAAAACTGTCATATTATATAAACAATAAATCATTCAAAATATAATTTTATAAAGACATATATCGTATACATTTTTATTTTTTGTTTTGTTTTTATTTTAGTGCTAACAAGCACTTAATATTAATGCATTCGTTCAGACCAGGAGCTCTATCAGCTACCAAACTAATCTGCCCCAAAGACTCCTCACATTCCAGAATCAAGTTGGTATTCCCTATAAATTCTACCTGTGGAACAATATCTATTACTGAAAAAGTGAAATTCTTAAAATTCATGCACCGAGTGGCATGCCTAGCCAAAGCATTGGTAAAATCCTTTTTTTTTATAGCAAGTGTGTGCTCATATATTCTTCGTTTTAAACATCTGATCGTTTTCCCTATGCAATAACAAAAACAAGAATTACATATGGCCAAATAAACTATGTTGGAACTCTCACAATTAAAACACTTGTTCACCCAATTGGTCCTATTAAGATGTCTTAATAAATCTGCAAAATGTATTACTAATGTACCTATATTGTTTGCACTTCTTACAAGAGAAGGTCCCTTGAACACCATTTTCATCAACCAATACTGACACGTTTCCCATTCCATGCTAAAAACGGTCTTAAATGTTCTTAATTCTCTTGTAAGTGAACTTGGGTTGCACACCAACAATCTGTGCAAGTTCTCTATTACCCATCAAGACCTTCCAATTGTCCTTGATAATATGTTTAATGACACCCATCTCATTAACAATGAGTATGGGGAATGAAATGGTGCACGTAGTGTTGTCCTTATCTTTCCTTATTACACTTACATCACTTACCCCCCTAATGACAGGTTTGGCAACAGTCTGTCTGAAAATGAAAACTTCATGGTGTATGTTGGTAAGCCAAACCTGATCATACCCTCTCTGCTCAGAAAAATATGTCAGCATAGTAATCTCTTGGAGAAAGGTATCATCATCAGATGCAAGTCTACCAAGACAAATACATTTACCCTTTTCTTCATATGTCTAGGGTGTAAACTGTCTCTGTGCAAGTATTGGTTAACACATACAGCCTTCCTAAAGATTCTACTATCAAAAATGTTACTAGATGTATCAAAAGCCAAATGTATGTCTAAAAAATTAATAAATAGTTTTACCAAAACTCCCCTCAGAGAATTCTAGAAAATCTGTGGTCTGGTTGAGGTCCTTCAGAAAAGACTCAAATTCTTTCTCTTCACCAGTCCACAAAAATATCAAGTCATCAATGAATCTCTGATATAAAATGATTTGGGACCACTGTGGATGTACATATAAGTATCTCTCCTACCACATGGCCATCACAAGATTGGCAAAGGCCGGATCCACCCTTGCCCCCATGGCCACTCCTGAAGTCTGTTTGTAATATAGTTGGTTAAATTCAAAATAATTGTACCCATGAGTTTACAAATCATCGCAACTTTACTATGCGTAAAATCAGTAAACCCATTAAGGTAATCTCTCAGATGTTCTATACCAGTATCCTGGTTAATACATGTGTAAAGTGATTGATTTTATGTCCAAAGACACAAAAAGTCACTATGGGTGGGGTTGATGTCCCTCAGAATTTCCAAAAGATGCCCAGAATCCCTAAGATACGATTTTGCTTTTTGCACAATTGGATTAAGCGTATAATCCAACCACAGAGAAATATTCTCTGTCTTGGATTTCTTGGCTGAAATGATTGGCCTAAAAGGTGGATTTGTTTGCGATTTGTGTACTTTGGGTATCCCAACGAAACATATATAAATATAGATAAATATAGATAAACAACATTTTTTGTAATAATTACAACAAATTCAAAAAGAATAGTACATATAACCCTTCCTTGTGTAATACCTTGCAAGTATTTGGTGATATGTGTGAACTGGATATGAGGAATATTGTAAAGGACACCTATATGCATAACCTCACTGTGGAAGAACATCAGGCACTGTGTACTTTAAATAAAAACATTAGAGTAATGAGAGCTGACAAGAGTGGTATGATGGTGATTATGTGTACGGAAGAATATGTTAAAAACACTGAAAACATGTTGGCTAATGACACAGCTTATATTGCTGTAGATAAAAATGTGATAACAGTTTTTTGAGAGTAAACACTGATCTCTTTGACATGTTTTGTCAGGGTAGTATAGATCATGATACATATGAATATTTGTTTTTTTGAACACCCTTGTATGGGATGTTTCTTTGGGATACCCAAAGTACACAAATCGCAAACAAATCCACCTTTTAGGCCAATCATTTCAGCCAAGAAATCCAAGACAGAGAATATTTCTCTGTGGTTAGATTATACACTTAATCCAATTGTGCAAAAAGTGAAATCTTATCTTAGGAATTCTGGGCATCTTTGGGAAATTCTGAGGGACATCAACCTCACCGATGGTGTCTTCTATTTTGCGTCTTTGGACATAAAATCAATCACTTTACACATGTATTAACCAGGATACTGGTATAGAACATCTGAGAGATTACCTTAATGGGTTTACTGATTTTATCCACAGCAAAGCTGAGATGATTTGTAAACTCATGGGTATAGTTTTGGACAATTATTTTGAATTCAATCAACGATATTACAAACAGACTTCAGGAGTGGTCATGGGGGCAAGGGTGGCTCCGGCCTTTGCCAATCTTGTGATGGCCATGTGGGATGAGAGATACTTATATTTACATCCACAGTGGTCCCAAATCATTTTATATCAGAGATTCATTGATGACTTGATATTTTTGTGGACCGGTGAAGAGAAATTTTTTGAGTCTTTTTCTGAAGGACCTCAACCAGACCACAGATTTTCTAGAATTCTCTGTGGGGAGTTTTAGTAAGACTATTAATTTTTTAGACAAGCGCGGTGGTGGTGCTGCGGTAGCATTGTCGCCTCACAGTCAGACGCTGTCCGGTTCGATTCTCAGCTACAGCGTCTTCTGCTTGGAGACATGCGTGAATGGGCGTACCTTCGTTGAAGGTTGTGTGTCAGGGTTGGTAACTCAGGACGTAAAAATCAACTACCAATCATTAGCAGACCGGACTTCCGCTGTGGCAACCCCTAACCGGGAAAAGCCGAAAGACACAACAATAACAACATTAATTTTTTAGACATACATTTGGCTTTTGATACATCTAGTAACATTTTTAAGAGTAAAATCTTTAGGAAAGCTGTATTTGTTAACCAATACTTGCACAGATGCAGTTTACACCCTAGACATATGAAGAAAAGGGTAATCAAGGGGCAAATTATTCATCTTAGTAGACTTGCATCTGATGATGATACCTTTCTCCAAGAGATTATTATGTTGACACATTTTTTTTGAGGAGAGAGAGTATGATCAGGTTTGGCTTACCAACATACACAATGAAGTTTTCGTTTTCAGACGGACTGTTGCCAAACCTATCATTGGGGGGGTAAGTGATGTAAGTGTAATAAGGAACGAGAAGTACAACACTACGTTCATCATTTCATTCCCCAAGACTGCGGTGGTGGTGCTGCGGTAGCGTTGTCGCCTCCCAGTAAGACATTGTCCTGTTCGATTCTCAGCTAGAGTATCTTCTGTGTGGAGACATGCGTGAATGGGCGTACCTTCATTGAAGGTTGTGCGTCAGGGCTGGTAACTCGGCATGTAAAAATCTTCTGCCAATCATTAGCGGACCGGAGTTCCGCTGTGGCGACCCCTAACCGGGAAAAGCCGAAAGACTCAACAAAGTACAGTTTTGTACCTACCATAAATGTAGATGTCCGAAAGGTATGCATCTGCAGTCCTAACATATGGGTTGTCCTGCCTCAGGCAGCCCTTCGGTCGGCCGGATTCCAAAGTCTGGGTCTGGCCTCGGCTGATGTCGCACTTCACCCGACGTCATAGCTGCTGGGGTATAAAGGCATCAGCCGACACCATTTTCCTCAGTGTTTCTTGCCCCAGATGCCAGGTGCCCTCTAGGAAGGCTAAATTTGGATAAATGCAAATAATTCCAAACAGTAGAAAGCAAAATATATATATACATATATACATACAAACAAATACACCATAATAGATCCCCCAGCTAGCTAAAAGAGGGGTAAGTACCCTAGGAATACCACAGAGGGGAAGGAGGGTGGGTAATCCTGACTGCAGATGCATACCTATCGGACATCTACATTTATGGTAGGTACAAAACTGTACTATGTCCTTCAAGGATGCATCTGCAGTCCTAACATATGGGTAGAATACCATAGCCAAACTGGGGGAGGAGGCACTAAGATAAAGATGGTGTGGTTAAGATCCCTTGCAAAACAGCAGTTGCAAAACCTGCTCGGGATCTCGAGTATAAAGGAAGATTATAATGCTTGGCAAATGTATGCACGGAGCTCCAAGTAGCAGCTTCTAAAATGTCTTTGGTAGCCACTCCTCGTAGGAAAGCTGTAGTGGTGGCTGTAGCTCTTGTGGAGTGAGGCCTGATATTTTCAGGAGTTGTCTTTCCATGAAAATAGTAGCAAAATCTAATGCAATTTCCTATCCATTTTGAGATCGTCTGTTTTGAAATTGCTTTTCCTTGCACTCCTGTTGCATATGCTACCAGAAGCTGGTCAGTTTTTCTGTTGGCCTTAGTTCTGTCCAGACAGCAGCGTAATTGTCTGTGCACATCCAAGGTATGTAGGAGTCTTTCCCCCCTGTTCTGTGGGTTGGGGAAAAATGTAGGTAAATGAATCGCTTGGTTCAATGATACCCTGGAGACCACTTTTGGCATAAAAGTAGGATTAGTTCTCAGAGACACTCTATCCTGATGGAAGATAAGGAAAGGCTGTACTGCCATTAATGCCTCTAACTCAGATACTCTTCTTGCTGAAGTGATTGCTAGCAGGAAAGCAGTTTTCCAAGATAAGAACTGTAAATCTGCTGTTGCTGCTGGTTCAAAAGGGGGAAGTGTTAATTTTTCCAGCACAAAGTTGAGATCCCATGTAGGTAAAGGTGGTTTCCTTGGAGGCTTTACATTTTTGATTCCTCTCAAGAACTGCCTGAGTAGAGGATGAGAGAAGACAGGAGGATCCATGTTGTACTCTGCTGAAATTGCTGATGCATGAATCTTAATGGAGGAGTAGGACAGGCCATTGTGGAACAGTTCTGCTAAGTATTCCACGATGTGTGCTATGTTTGCCAGTGAGACATTTTCTCCCTTTGCTGCACTCCAAATGAGGTATCTTTTCCATTTGGCTGAATAAGTTTTCCTTGTGGAGGGTCTGCGTGCCTCCAGGATAATGTCCTTAACCCTCTGAGATAAATCTGGTTTATTTTGTTTTATGCAATATTCCAAGCAGCTAGCTGCAGTGTTTTTAAGTTTGGATGCAGGGTCTTGTAGTTGTTCTGTGTTAGAAGTAAGGGACATAGAGGTAGAGGCCATGAGTGTGTCCGAGACAAGCTTCTCAGTAGCGGGTACCAATGTTGCCTTGGCCAGTCTGGAGCTATCAAGATTACCTTCGGCTGTTCCTCTCTGATCTTCAGTAGGACTTTGTACATCAAAGGAAGAGGTGGGAATGCATATGCTGTCAGGTTTTTCCAGCTGAAGGAAAGGGAGTCCACCCTCCAGGCAAGTGGGTGGTATGCTCTTGTGCAGAATTTCTTCAATTGGTGGTTGTGTGGGGAGGCAAACAGGTCTATCTCTGGCATTCCCCATTTCTTTGTTATGGTTTTGAAGATATCTGGATGCAGCAAACATTCGTGAGCATCCGTGGTAGTTCTGCTTAAGGTGTCGGCTAGTGAATTTTCTTTTCCTGGTACAAATCTGGCCTGTAGTTGAATGTTGAGATTCAGGGCCAAATTCCACAAGTCCATTGCCATCCAGCATAGAGGATATGAGTGTGTACCTCCCTGTTTGTTGATGTACCACATGACTGTGGTATTGTCCGTCCTTATCAGCAGGTGACCTTGTTGAAAGAATGGCCTGAATGCCTGGATTGCATGTTTCACTGCCAGCATCTCCTTTAGATTTGTGTGTAGATTTAGCTGGTCTTGGGTCCATAGGCCTTGTATACACTTGTCCTCCATGTGTGCCCCCCAGCCTAGGTCTGAGGCGTCCGTGGTGATGGTCTGGCTTGGATGTGGTTTTTGGAAAGGCAATCCTTTGTTCATCTGACAGGCCTGAGCCCACCACAGGAATTCTTTTTTCAGGCATGGAATTATTGGAATCTGGGCTTCTAGACTGTGCTTGTGTTGAGACCATACATTCCTTAGGTACCATTGCAACTTTCTCATATGCAGCCTGGCATGTGGGATCAATATTATGCAGGATGCCATGTAACCCAGGGCTTGCAGGACTTTCCTTGCAGTAAGCTGAGTTTGAGTTGTTAATGTCATGAAATAGACTGGTATTTGCTTTTGTTTTTCTTCTGTGAGAAAAGCCATCTGAGTTGTTTCCAGTTCTGCACCCAAAAATGTTATCCTTTGGGATGGTACTAGTCTTGACTTTTGAATGTTGACTGTGTATCCCAAGGCTTGCAACAGTTGTATGACCTTTTCCAAATCTTTTGTTAATTTTGTCTTGTTGTCTGCTTGTATTAGGCAGTCGTCCAGGTATGGGTAAATTTGAATTCCCTGAAGCCTGCAATGAGCAATTACTGATGCCAGGCATTTTGTGAATACTCTGGGCGCAGTAGATAACCAAAGGGCAATGCTGAGAATTGATAATGCTCTGATCCTGCAAGAAATCTGAGGTGTCTTCTGCAATCTGGTCGTATAGGGACGTGCAGGTATGCCTCCTTGAGATCTAGAGTCACCAGCCAAGACTCCTTTCCCAGCATGGGAAGAAGTTGCTGGAGGGTCAGCATTTTGAATTTTGGAACAATGAGGTATGTGTTCAGTGCGGACAAGTCGAGAATAGGTCTCCATTGATTTTCTTTTCTTGGTACAAGGAATAGCCTGGAGTAAAATCCATGGCCTTGTTCCATAGGTGGTACCTTTTCTATAGCTCTCATCCTTAGTAAGTTGTTGATTTGTTTTTGAGCCTCTGTTTTTTGGCTTGGTGGAAGGTTTGGCATTCCTCTCTTTTTTGGTAGAGTGTGGAAGTGAAACCTGTAGCCCTTGTCTATTGTTTGTAAAGTCCATTTGTCTCCTGTAATGCAATGCCAGTTGTTGGAAAATAAGGCTAGCTTTCCGCCCAAGGGTGCTTCCAGTTGTTCCCTGGTAGGCGGAACCAGAGCCAAGTCATTGTGTTTGTCCTGTGGAAGTGGTTGTAGTTGCAGCTGTGGCAGCACTTCTCTGGTTGGCAGGTTGCCACTGGCGTCCCCTGTAGGCACCCTTAGATTGTCCTCTGCCTCTTGGGCGTCTATTTCTGCCTCTCTGTGCTCTGGAGGTGTCTGGAAAGGACCAATTCTTCAAAGGCCAATTTCTGCTAAACCTCGGAGGTTGGACCTGTAAGAAATCCTTGACTGTTTAGACAGATTTTGTTTTTTTTTCCACTTTCTTGAGAACCTCCTGTGCAGGGGAGC